>NC_041405.2:136250914-136505914 GCF_900747795.2 Erpetoichthys calabaricus
TCTTTGAGATATGAGAGGAAAACAGAAGTGTCCAGGGAACAATCCCTACAGACCTGGAATTCAAACCCAAGCCACTGGAATTGTAAAGCTAACAACCATGGCCACCCTATGGGTAAGAGTGTAACACTGCAACATCTAGAACTGGAAAATGGGAGTGTGTCCTTCTGAAAGAAGTCAATGTGTGACAAGAATTAAGGTTTTTTTGCATAGTCATGATTGCATATAAAATCGTAACATTTGCTTTCATAGGAGCATCCAAATAGACAAGAAAAAATTATCTACAAACATTTGCATCATTTGCAACTCTACTTCGATGATTACTCTGAATAATTTTAGAATAGGTTTTTACCTTGATGGGGTGGAGGCTAGGGAAGGTTGCAGGTTTGAATCCCGTAAATGCCGGAAGTTACTCTACTCTGTTGGGCCCTTGAACAAGGCCCTTACCCTGCGATTGCTTCATCCTGAGTATGACGTTAATCTGCATCCAGCCGTGGAATCAGGTCCTCCAAAAAACTTACAGGGAAAACTTGTGGAATTGGTGGCAGGATTGGCACTTCAGCCACTGTAAAAAAAAAACTCACCCTGTTCGAGTGGTGGTGCTGAGGTGTCACCTGCTGCACTCGGGTCCCAATTCAGGCGGTTTGTCATGTGACAGGGGTGTGGCAATGTGCGATCAGTGCATGCTCCTAACCTTCAATCTTGACATATTCGCTACACATAAGACACACTTGAAACCTTACATTTAGTTAAAACACAATACGCAAAGGAACATTTGTGTGGGCCTTTAAAGCACCTTTCCTTCCTGACTTGCTGTAAGTAAGCACTATGGATAACAAACATCTGTCATCATCTGAGATGATTTCCACTTTCGTTGTCATCCTTATCTGGCAGACACATATCAAGTCATCCACCTCATATTTGATTAACATGAATGGTAAGTCAGTCAGAATGCATCGAAACCCCATTATGCTTCTCTTTGTTCCTTAGTACTATTGTTCCCCAAACACTAATGAGATAACACTAACGTTACCTCACAGATAAAATCTCCTCACATAAAAATGATGTCACATAATTGGTAATCACTGGTGGCTTATAATGTATTTGTAAGGGTTGTTGTCATGGCAACAAATTAAAGATCTATCTATCTATCTATCTATCTATCTATCTATCTATCTATCTATCTATCTATCTATCTATCTATCTATCTATCTATCTATCTACATCTATCTATCTATCTACATCTTCAGGACAGCACACTTAAACATGCTTACACATACATTTATTGTAAGGCTTAAAATGAAACCCCTGACTGCTCTTAGAAAACTATGTAATTATAAATTGCTTATACTGTGCTCATGGCTGTTAGGATTTTTGTAAACCACCAGATGTCACTATATTCTAAGCTTCAAGATTTCAAATCTGTTTTCCAACAATATCAGAAAAAAGCCTCACAGAGAATTCTAAGAAAATTTAACAAGATGGAAAACTGAAACGGTACTTGAAATGTGCCCGGGCAACAGAACACAAACTGTAACAGAACTAGCAACCAATTCCAAAGGATCCAGGCAAATTTGGGAAAAAACTAAAGCCAATGCTTCACTTTTATTATGTCTCATGTACTCATCTTCCTCTTCTTCATCTTTTACCACTTTTATGTTGGGTCAATGGGAACCTTGTAAGGTGAAGAGAAAGTGAGAGAGGCCAAAGCAGAGGTGAATGGATAAAGTACAAGATCTGAGGGAAAAGGGCTTATCTTGATGGCGCACTTGTCTTATCTTTAAAGGTGCACTTTGGCTCCTTCCTACTCAAACCCTTACTGCCATTTCACTTTACAATTTTCAGCCTTCATAATACACGCTATATGGACAGTCAGGTATCCCTACTACTGGTTAGCCTGACTTTCAGCATCCTGCAGTACCAATCCATGTGCCCACCCCCAAAGTTGCTAGTCTGCTTGTCCTGCATTTATGCCCCATAACTTTGCTCTTCTGCAGCACAATGCTTCTTTAAGGTTTGCCACCGACTAGCAGTTAATTAATTCTGACTCATACAATACATAAAAGAGACCTTGTAAAAAAAAAAAAATCTTTTTATCCATACAGAAATGGTGGTTAGAAAATGTATGTACAATATGATGTAGCATTCAGGTATGTTCGAGAGCTATGCAGACACCATGACCCTCAATGGTCTGAGTTCAGTAGGTCAGTTCTAGAACATTGTCAATCCATTTTAGGTTTGTGGGGATTTCAGAAGCCAACCCATTGGAACTGGGCAAAAGGCTGAAAACAGGGCTGGGCAGGAAACCAGTCCATTACATAGACCGTTCTCACTTCACACACACACATAATAAAACTCACCCTCCACAATTTACAATTACCAAGTAACATGTCAACCTAAATAAATAAATAAAAGTCTTTTGTATTTAATTTTTTCTTTGCTTGAACATGTTAGGTTGTAGTAATGTTTTCATAATGGGATATGCAAAGCCATTCAGTTATGACAAATGTTAAGGAGAAAAAGACATGAAAGACCAAAACTGACCATTGTGCATATCAGGTGAAGGTGGTAACCTAACCAGATATTCAAAATCCCAAATCTGGACACTTGTGTAGCATGAATGCCCACACATAAAGGCTGTATTAATCTGTTTAATGTTTGTGTTATCTCATCATCATCACCATCAGAAAGGCATCAGGGCATGAGAAAAAATATTTTCACAAATAAACAAGTAGGATTTCACACAGTGCTTGAAGTGGAACCAAATAAATTCCAGTGCTTTCTATGTACTTCTTACTCGTTTTTGCCATGCTGTTCAAATATAACACAAGTTGTTAATCAAGTGAGGTTCACTTTTGCAGATTTGTTTGTTTTTATCGTGACAGTCTTTGTTTCTGCAAAGACAATGTATGGAGCACTGAAAAACTTTATTTGATGGGTTGTCTATTATAACTAAGACATTTAATATCCATCCATCCATCCATTTTCCAACCCGCTGAATCCGAACACAGGGTCACGGGGGTCTGCTGGAGCCAATCCCAGCCAACACAGGGCACAAGGCAGGGAACCAATCCTGGGCAGCGTGCCAACCCACCGCAGACATTTAATATTCTTCAGTTATATATCAGGATGCATAGCCTGAGATCGTGACTGTCACTGTCATCAGGATATCTGGTCACCCTAGTAAATTATAGTGTCAGTGAAATAGTGAATCCTTACAATCTGCAAACAATGGAGCTATGGGGTTGGTTTAGTAGCATGTTGATACTGAGTAAACATTTATTGACTTTGTGCATAACAGCGTACATGTCACAAGGTATTTTTTTATATCTAGACAACCTTTTGTTTTCCTTTCTTGCATTTTATACTTTAAAGTTTAGGGAGATCATATATTTTACCTGTTATGGCTTTAAGCATCAGGCAGAGTAAGATGCTGATGTCTTCAGGTTGCATTCAAGTAGCTGGGAACTATGAAGATTTCAGAGAGCAGAAAAAGATTGTCGACAGCCAATCCACCTGCGTGACAGTGAGTAACTTTCTACCCATGCATGCAGTCTGCTGGTCTTTCGTTAATTTGTATTGGGGATTTGTTTGCAGTCAGTAACGGCTATCAGAGGTGAAAAAGAGGAAATATGATAAATATTCAAGTTGGTGTCCAGTTAAAATTGAAAAGGTAAATTAATTTGTAGTTAAAGTCGCCTAGAATGTTTCTCTGTTTTAAGGCAAACACGTTGGCAGATTTGCTGATGCTTTTCAAGGGGAGATTTTGACATTTCAAAACTTCGTACAGAGCAATCCATTCAAGACATCATAACAAAAACTGAACTTTCTTGACAAATTTTCTTGAAGGATAAACGTACCACATATTAACAACACTGATCCAGCAGGGAGCCTAGTTATGTCATGAAGACAGACAGACAGACAAACAGACTGACAGACATGGGCTATCGCAATAGGTGCTTTGTGCATTACATGCGAACACACCTAAAAAGGGCTGAAATAAAACTGACCTGATAAAGTTGGAAATTAAAACATTTCAAAAAAGAACCACAAAATGGCATATCATTACGAAACAGGAAATGAGAACTGAGTTTCAGCAGCTGCGGTTTCTGTGCCAGTATCTGAATGGTAGATCTGTGCCTTTAATCCATTTCTAAGGTACCTGATATTCTTTAGCAGTGAGAGGTTGTCTTGCTTTTCCTTTAAAACTAAGTAATCATTTGCTTGATTTGCCAGTGATAAAAGGAGAACATCCTCCTGTACTTTTTAAGTGTTTTCAGTATTATCCAGCCATCCCTGTTAAGGGGTAAGCTCAGTCGTCCCTTGGTGTCCTGTTAAATGGACTATCTGTTGGGGAGACCGCAGTTTGTGAGACTCAAGGACTGCATCCCTAATATGGATTTGTGTAGCACTGCAGCACCACAAGGAACAGGCCTGCCTCCTTTTCTCTTCACGCTGTACACCTCACACTATAAATACAACACCAGGTCAGGTCACCTGCAGAAATTCTCAGATGATTCTGCTCTAATGAGTTGTATTGTCATGGGAGATTAGGCATGTAGAGAATTTTGTTTCTAGGTGTTTAAAGAATTATCTGCATGTTAACATCAATAAAACCAAGGAACTGCTTATTGATTTTTGCCGCACCAGTATGCCCGGTTGCTATTTAGGGAGTGGATGTGGAGGTGGTACACTGATACAAGTAGTTAGAGGGGTCCACATCCATGACAGACTAACCTGGCCTTATAATATAGGGGAACTATAGAAGAAAGGGCAGAGTGGACTCTTTTTCCTTAGGAGACTACACACCTTTAACTCTTTGAGGGCTGAATATTCTTTCCAAAAAAACAAAACAATGGTTTCACACAGAAATCAACATAAAACGTCTATTGCTGCATGCTGTTGCTGCCAGTTTGCCAAGAATGAGCGGCAGGCTTGCTGCCAGGCTGTCTTTGCGCAGCTGAGGCGGCAGCAGCAGCGACAGTCACGGTCGCAGTGCATTACATTCTGATTATTAAGTGGCAGTCCTCCCTGGTGAACATTGTCAGAACCACAACTAGCTGGGGACCAATCAGCTGACCCTGGAACCTCACATTCGTTTTCAGTCACTTGTATCAAAATCGGAGTCCAATAAGTCATAGTCCAGTTCAGAGGTAACAGGCAAGACATCGTCCACGGAGTATTTTGCTTTTTGCATTTGCTTTGATCTCTCGCCAGATGTCAGTGTCATTTTTGCCGTTGTGTGCGCCTTGCTACTCACGTGAGCACAGGGAATCTCGGTCAAACCAATGAAGCTAACTTTCCTTCTTGCAATGAGAGTCCAACGTAACGGTTGGTTTTGTCACAGTTTACAGTTGATTACCATTGTCAAGTTGTGTACGTCCCGTTTCGTGTGCTATGTCCGTAGTCTGTCCCGTTTCGTGTGCAATGGGCTTTGTGTGGCGCTCGTGTCTGACTCCTTTTTTTGTGTGCTAGGGGCGCGTTGCCTCATTTTTTATTTGTGTTAGTGGAGGGGGGCATTGTGTGTCGTGGGCATGAATTCTCTTTTTTGTGTGCATACCATTTCGTGTGCTATGTGGCGCTTGCGTCTGACTCCTTTGTTTTTGGTGTGCTAGGGGTGTGTTGCCTCATTTCTTATTTCTGTTAGTGGAGGGGGGCTTTGTGTGTCATGGGTCTGAAGCCTCTTTTTTGTGTGCGTCCCGTTTCGTGTGCTATGGGCTTCGTGTAGCGCTGTGTGCCAAGGGTTTGTGTGGCGCCTGCATCTGACTCCTTTTTTTTGTGTGCTAGGGGCGCGTTGCCTCATTTTTTATTTGTGTTGGTGGAGGGGGGCATTGTGTGTCGTGGGTCTGAAGCCTCTTTTTTGTGTGCGTCCTGTTTCGTGTGCTATGGGCTTTGTGTGGCGCTGTGTGCCAAGGGTTTGTGTGGCGCCTGCGTCTGACTCCTTTTTTTTGTGTGCTATGGGCCCGGCGCCTCATTTCTTATTTTCCGTTGCTTGGAGGGAGGCTTTGTGTGGCGCCTGCGCACTACGTCTTTTGCATCCACGGCCCATGTCCCTGCGTCCATATCCGGTTTACCATTCTCGTTTAGTAATATGGATTTTCTTTCGTAGCCTTAGACAATGGTATAGTCTTTTAACCCCTGTAAGTTAATATCAGATAGAACTTTCTTGCTGTATCAGAGATACACAGAAAGTTAATTGAGTCAATTGTTATTTAGAATAGGTCAGACATGGCAATTAGCAAAAGAGAGGAAAATAAAACTGAGAGAACAATTGTGAGGCAGTAAACTGCTGCCAAACCAGTGTGGAATGTCACATACTGGTGCACGCTCATTAGTGCAGCTATAAAATTTGTTAAGAACAGTTGATGACAGACCAAATATTTTTAATTCTCTAAGTAAGTAAATTCACTTCCTTCCTGTTGTATCTTCTTTAAAACTAAAATTACTTGCTGAGAACATCTTAAATTATCAGCAATGAAGATATCCAGGAACTTTAAGCAACTTGTCACCTCAACAGTCAAGTAGAGCTGTGATCCCCACCCTACTTTCTAAAATCAGTACTCAGTTTTTGGGTTTTACTGTTATAGAGGGTGAGGTTATTATTCATGATGTTATCAGTGGCCAGTGATAGTAGTGTCATCAGCCTATTTGTAGACTGAGTTGTAGCAATCTTGGGTAAATAAGAAAAACAACAGGAGGTTAAACATATAACCCTGGTGGCCTGTGGGGATGAAAATGTAATAGCCATTAAGCTTACTATTTAACTTTGGTTAATTAATTTTCAAAATTTTGTAATGCCAGCAATTGATTAAGTAATTTATTTTCCTTACCTTTCATTGTTGTAGGAGGGGGTCTCTGGCCTGTAGACTTATATCAAGGTAAATGAAGAGCTTTCGTTTTTAGAAACAGAATAATACTCTCAATAGGATTGAGATCTGGGCTCTGACTGGGCCACTCCAAAAGGTGGAGTTTGTTCTTCTGAAGCCACTGTGCTTTGGATTTGCTGCATTGTTTGGGGTCATTGTCCTGTTGCATCATCCAGCCTCTTCTGAACTTAAGTTGACAGACAGACACCCTCACATTATCCTGGAGAATTTGTTGATAAACTTGTGAATTCATTTTCCCCTCAATAATGGCAAGCTGTCCAGGCCCTGATGCAGCAAAGCAGGCCCAAATCATGACGTTTCCTCCACCATACTTTATTGTAGGGATGATGTTTTGATGTTGATATGCAGTGCCCTTTTTTACGCCAAATGAAGTTCTGCTTGCTCCTCCCAAATAGTTCAATTTTGGTTTCATCACTCCACCAAACATTTTCCCAGTACCGTTTTGGAGTGTCCAAGTGCTGTTTCGCAAACTTCAGGCATTCAGCAATGTTCTTTTATGATAGCAGTGGCTTCCTTCTTGGTGTCCTGCAATGGACTCCTTTCTTGTTCAATGTTTTGCGTATAGTTGACTCATGAACAGAGATGTTAGCCAGTTCTAATGACTTCTTCAAGTCCTTTGCTGTTACTCTAGGGTTCTTCTTTACCTCATTGCTGACTTTGCATTGTGCTCTTGGGGTCATCTTGGCGAGGCACCCACTTCTAGGTAGAGTCGCCACAATACCAAATTGTCTCCATTTAATAGACCACTTGCCTAACAGTAGACTGATGAATATTTAAAATCTTTGAGATTACTTTGTAACCCTTTCCAGCCTTATGTAGATTAACAATTCTCGATCGTAGCTCATCAGACAGCTCTTTTGTGCGAGGCATGATTCTCATCTGGATATGATTCTTGTCAAAAGCTCAGACTCAAACTTTAGAGTGTTTTTTATCAATCAAAGTAATTCTTGGCCACACCACTGAACTCGTTTCATTAAATTGACTCCAGTTGTGGTAAATTATGACTGCAATGAGGTTTGTAAAAAGTCATTAGCTTAGGGTTCACTTACTTTTTCCAACCTTCAGTTTTACAGTTTGAATGATTTATTCAATATGGTCAAAAATTCTCTGAAAATCTGTGTATCTTTAGTTATAGGAGGCTGTGTTTGTTCATTATTGTGAATGACATGAAGATACAACCAAGTTTTATATGGGAATTAGACATAAATATAGATAATTCCTAGGGGTTCACATACTTTTTACTTTGGCTGTATACAGTAATCCCTCGCTACTTCGCGGTTCACTTTTCGCGGATTCACGACTTCGCGGGTTTTTAAATACAAGTGATTGCCCGCCTATCGCGGAAGTTATGTTCCAGACCCATCCGCAACAGGAAAAAATCCGCGATATAGAAAGACCATATAAATAAACATTTTTATAGTTTAAGCCTTAAAATACCCATCCCACATGCTTTAAACACATGTAAACTTACAAAACACACTTTGTTAACACATATGATATGTGGATGTCGGGCTAAGGATATGAGTAACATCTCACTATTATAAAACATTTTAACTTCACGCAAGACAAGACAGTGAGACAGGAAAATTGGTGATGTACAGGCTTTTAAATTATTGACACACAGAGCGACAAGCAGCACAAAGCCAGCACAAAGTCCACTTCTCCTTAGCGTTCATTCAGCTCCCCACCCCCTTGACAATGCGAAGTGGCAGGAGCGTACTGCGCCTCCGGGGAGGGGGGGTTTGAGCGAAGGTGCGTTCAGCTCTCACACACCCACACACACACACACACACACACACTCCTCCTCCTCCTTCCGAACGCGCAGAGCGACAAGCAGGCATTTGGGCAGAAGCAGCACAAAGTCCATTTCTGCTCAGCGTGAGTTCAGCTGCCCCCCTTCACAAAGCGAGTGCAGACACATTGACGTCTGATCGCTGCGTGCAGTGTTGGTCTGAGGTGTTTAAGAATGTAGAAAGTGTTTAAGAGCATAGGAAGTGTTTATAAGAGTGTGGGAAAGGTTAACAAGAGTGAGAAAGGTTTATAAGAGTGTGGGAAGGGTTTATAAAGCCTTAAAATATGTATAAATAATAAAATAAATATAGGTCGCTACTTTGCGGATTTTCACCTATCGCGTGGGGCTCTGGAACGTAACCCCCGCGATAGGTGAGGGATTACTGTATTGACATATAAGACAGGACACAGACAGACATAGAATAGGCTGGATATTTAGAACTCTAATTTATCCTGTCACAGATAAATAGTTTTATGATACCCAGTCTTTAAGGATGATGTCTGATATTGTGTGGAGTTGTAGCTTTTCGCTGCTCAGAGTTCTTCTTGTGTTGGATCACACTCTTTCTCTTTACTGTATGTGTCATTTGTTTCTGGTGTGTAGTGCTTTCCTCATTTAGGTTCTTTGTTGTGTCATCTGCAACTTCCAGGGAAACGCATTACTCTTTTCGGTAAGAGAGTTTAGATGCTGAAGTTCCCTTCTTCAAATAATTCCTTCTTCTCAGTTTCCAGACTAAGCTCCATGTCTTTGACTTGTTAGACTGGATCTCAGCTTTCCGATCCACAAAGAGAAGAGATTTTGAGCCCCCAAGGGAGGGAGCAGCTCATCAGCTATTTAGTTTCAGAGAGAAGTTTTAGAGAGTGTGAGAGCAGAGTGCTCGCCCAAGAGTTCCCTTAGAGTACCCTCATAATTAACGTGAAAGTTTAGTGAGAGTGCTCAGTTGTGTGGGTGCAGCCATTTTTTAAAAAGGAATTCTAACCTCTCAGGATTATATTAAAGTCACTTCTGGTTACAAAATCAGGGCCTGCTCATAGGTGCATTCTATTTCCTTCACAGTCATCAGTGTATTTAATTATAGCTCTGAGTCACTGGATGAGAATTTCACACCTTCCAGTCTGAAAGAGTTTTTCCTGGAGGCCTCTACAAAGATATCAGTGCAACTCTGATTTACACCATTGTTATCAGATAAATTACTGCCTGGTCCTGACACAAGAGTGCAATCATTTACATTGAGAAGTTAAGCCTCTTCAGGCACTGAACTGTCCCAAAAGCTTGCATATTGTAATCTGTTTAGTTAGTCAATGTTAGGTGTCATTTTGCTTGACTTTTCATTGCATGTATAATGGCAAAAACTGTGCAAACATCCTAGTGCTACAGTCATTTACACTGGAATTTACCGTATTTTTTGCACCATAAGACGCACCTGACCATTAGACGCACCTAGGTTTAGAGGAGGAAAACAAGAAAAAAAAATATTCTGAACCAAATGGTGCACTAATATGTTTAATAAAATATAGCAGAATAATATTTCAACCATGTAAATTCAACAGCGGTATTAAGAAACATCATCACTATCATTAACAAATAAGGAGAGACTTTAAGGTTCAAGCACTCTTCTAGTTTTATGGAAACCCCAAGAACTCCTCATTGCTAGTGTCAGAATTTATTAAGCTCAGTTGCTCACAATCACTTTGCTGGAGCACGTACCTATCATCACGCGGCATAACCTGTCCAAAGCCACCAGGGGACAAAGCACGTTTGGACCAATGCTCCCTGAAGTTATATCACCAGTCTAGTCCCATCTATATTTGTAATGCCACAAAGCCCTTCATCTCGTGTTTTGTTGTGGGTTTCCAGTTTGAAAAACGAGAATGCGGTGCAAGCACAGCCCTCGATTCAAAAAATTGCTCTGCATACCTGTTTGTCTTGTCTGACAGTAGCTGAAAGGCAGCTTCAGGAAAGAACAGCCTGAAGTAGTCCAGCGGCTGGTAATCTGTCGAGTCCAGAGTCCGACTCAGTGATAATGCGCAAAACATCGTCTGCTGAGTATTTTGTTTTCTGCACTCGCTTCGCTCCCTCATGAGATGTAGATGCTATCTTGCCTTTGTTTATATTTGTTTACATTTCGCAACTCACGCACACACAAGGATTAGATGCCGAGTCAATGAGTCTAACATTCCTCCAAGCACAGAGGGAATGCCTGTAACGTAACAGTGAGTTTTGTCGCCCTCTACCCCTGGATGTCGACTTTTGTCAGGTAATACACATCATGGTCTGTGACGCAATATTCGCTCCATAAGACACACAGACATTTCCAACCTTCTTTTGGGGAAAAAAAAGTGCGTCTTATGGTGTGAAAAATACGGTAAGTGGGAGAAAGTGCAGCTGGGTGTCTGTATCCCTGTCAAATCTGCTATCTTTACAGGCCTGGTGTGCCACGAATGCCTATCAGAATGGGCAAGGCTCACTTTGTCTTACACTAGCTGATATAACATAGTCATGTTACCTTCATAATTTCTAATTATCGTCAGTAAATTTGGTGCTCCTCAGCAGATATGTTTGTATTTCTCATTTGGTGCTATGTTGTGTTTATCCTTCTCCAGTCAGCTTTCACAGGTCATATCCTGACATGTTACAAAGATCCAGTTCACTAGATTTTAGGACTTTTAATCATACACTTTATCTGAAGCATTGCTGTTATGTTCTGCTCAGGCTTTATAACACAACTGGTGAGGCCTCATCTGGAGCCCTGTGTGCAGTTTTGGTTTCCAGGCTACAAAAAGGACATTGCAGCACTAAAAAGGTCCAGATAGGAGCGATGAGACTGATTCCAGGACTAAAGGAGATGAATTAAGAAGAAAGATTAAAAGAGCTGAGCCTTTTCAGTTTAAGCAAAAAAAGATTAAGAGGAGATACGACTGAAGTATTTAAAATTCTGAAGGGAATTAGTCCAGTGGATTGAGACTGTTATTCTAAAATGAGTTCATCAAGAACACGTGGACACAGTTGGAAATTTGTTAAGGGTAAATTTCACACATAGAGAAACACAGACACTTACAATAAGTTGCCAAGTAGTGAGGTTTACAGTAGAATTTTAGGGACTTTCAAAACTTGACTTGATGTTATCTTAGAAGAATTAAGTGGATAGGACTGGTGAGATTTGTTAGGCTGAATGGCCTGTTCTCATCTCGATTGTTCAATGTTCTAATGTTCCAAAGACAAACTGTCTTTATGAGCTCACAGTCATCCAAAAATTTGTTAATAAAATATATGCCAACTGTAGTGTACCCATTTATCATTTCATCTGTCCCCTTCCATCCAGTGTTAAACTTTTGTTTATGAACGCATTCTCATACTTCAGCTTCTGCTTGAAAGCTGGATGGAGACATACTGACAGATGGTCCAATTATCGAAAGTGTGTGCGAGAAATGTGAAGTGGTGGGTGTCATGCTGGTAATATTTCAACATAACCTTCCACAGGATGTCTTGATTAAAATCTCCTGCAACAATAAATACAACATAGGAGTACGCAGGTTCATAGCTGTTAATGTTGGTATAAAATACACCAAGGGATTCTCTTGTGTGTATTCAGGCTGGAATGTACTGCAAACATGATAACAGAAAAAATTTCTCTAGGAAATTTTTACAATAAGAGGTTGGAAATTTGTAAATATTCAGAGTTTTTGTATAAGTTTATCATTAGAAAAACGCCACCACCTGTTTTCTTACCCACCGAGTCAGAGTGGTCCATGAGATAAGTGGAGAACAATTTAAGCATAAAGAAAAAGCAGATGGGCAGGTACAAAGAGATTGTGTGTGCCATTCAGAGGAAGAATATGCCAACCTAAAGATTTAAGTAGCTTTGAAAAATAGTATGGCAGTGGGTATCAGAAATACTGTCATACATGTATGAGAATCACCAGTGCATGCAATCTTCTTCTTCTAACTTTTTATCTTCTCCCACTTCTATGCAAGGTCGATATGTTTAATAGGTTTTTGAATTATTTTTACAGCTGGATGATTTTCCTGATGCCAACCCTCCCCGATATATAACAAAAAATGGGCCAATGCCCAAAGAGCTAAAGATGGCTTTGTGATCAAAATAAGACCTTTGATGTTGGCAGCCAATGGACCCTGAAATGACATGTACAGAATTAAAGACTTCAGTCTGTCAGACAGTCCCCACTGGGAGAAGAAACTGGGAACTGGAAACTGGACACTGAAGGACTGAAGAGAACATTACATGACCTCTTTTGTGGAGGTGAAAGATGATGAGAAAAGAAGGTATAGAAGACACAGGCTTATGAGAGCAACAGGAAATTAAAAACGATGAGCTGGCATGGGGAACGTTGATGATAATACAAAAGTCAATGATGATAAGTTCATTCAACATTTCAACAGCATTTCAACAACAATAATACAATGAAGGAGGAAGAGAAGCATAGAGTAGAAGGGACATAAAATATACTGAAAAGATAAAGTGTTACACATAAGCAGTAGAAATGTTAGATTTGAATATTTAATGGAAGGTCTGAAATTTGGAAGTACCTCAGATTCATAGTAGACTCCTCACTATCTACATCAAGACAATGTACAAGGGAAGAAAGGCTAATAGGATGTTAGGTCATATACTGTAGAATGATGCATTGAGCACAAGTCAAGACACGCTGGTGAGGCCTCACCTAAAGTACAGTTTTGTCCTCCATATTATAAAAACAGACATAGCAGCATTAGAAAAAGTTCAGAGGAGAGCAACTGGGCTGATTTCAGGACTGAGAGGTGTGAGCTATGAGGAGATACTGAAGGTGTTGAACATTTTTTATTTAGGCAAACAGAGATTACGAGATGACATGACGGAAGTGGACTGAAAATTCAGAAAGGAATTAGTGCAGTGGATCCAGGCTGTTACTTCAAAATAAATTCTTCAACAAGAACACTGGGTGACACTTGGAAAGTTGTTAAGAAATTACTTCACACAAATGTTAGAAAGTTTTTCTTCACACAATGAACTACATACAGATGGAATTAATTACCAAGTAGTGTGGTGAAGAGTAGGAGTTTAGGGACCATCACATCTTGACTTGATGTTATTTTAGATAATTGTCATTGGGTTGGTGAATGACGAAGCCCAGAAATGTAAACATTTGGGACGACAGCTAGGTCGTCCTGTTTAATTCTAACAAAAACGACAACAAAAATAGCACTTGATAGTACACTCAAAACATTGCATATTGGGCACAAAGAAAATGCCCTCGGAAGCTGCAATTTAGCCATCTTTTGAGAGAGAGCTCTGTTCTTCAGCCAGCTCACTCTGGTCATAGATGCCCCCTTTCCAGAGAGCAGAGGTTTTATAGAAATCGCACTGGTAAAATCAGAGTCAATTGCTCTCATGGGGCATTTTCTCAGAGCTGTGGAGGGACAGGGAGATGACTTGGTAGCAACAGCACCCTCTCTCATTCTGGGGTGGTATGACATACCTCTGATGAGTCTGGAAAGTGATCCTCCGACACACATGCATGACACAATCTAGATGAACAGGACTGGTGAGCTTGTTGAGATAAATGGTCTGTTCTTATCACAGCTGTCCTAGTGCAACACTGCAAACTCTTCCTTTAAATTCTTTTAAAGTTTTTATCTGAGAAAAGTCCAGAAATATGCCAGTAGATGTAGGGGGTGTTGAGAAAATAACATACTACTGGGTGGCGCTTTCTAAACCAATGGATTCTTGCTCTTTTCCTTGCTGATTTAGATATTCTGAAAAGGATAGCTCACTTAGTTGCACTAGTTGAAGATCATGCAACATTTTTATAGGCTCCCCTGCAATTGTCATTCAAGTTGCTTGCTTGAATGATGCAATGCCAGCTCATAATCATCACTGATGTCATCCCAAGCCATTACAGTACTGGAATATTAGGATATTACGGAGACTAAGACACTAGGACTAAAAAGGCCAAAGATAAAATCATTGACATTGACAAGACAACACAGCTCCAAAACTATTGCTAATATTCAGAAATGCTTAGTGTGTATTTTTTCAGACACCATTGCAAATATTGACCCATTACATAGAACAGGACAATAAATACCACACAATGGGTTTGTTTGTAGGCCTGGCTATGTGCATTATCTCCTCATGTTCAGTAGTATTTTTCTCTGTGTTCTTTGATTTTCCACCCATATTCCACAGATGTGCAGATGAGCCCAACTAACAACTCCAAATTGGAGTGACTGAAGGTAACCTGCTCTTCAGTAATGACTTAACTGAACTGACACTAGTAGTAAAGTTTAGCAAACCTAGAATAACAGAGCGGACTAGAAATTGGAAACATTATAGAAATGAAGACCTTTTTACTAGCTTGTCACCAGGAAACTGCTTAAATTGGGCTATCTGACCACAAGGGCATCTAGTCAGCAGTATTGGCAGCTTTGCTGTAATCTGAAATCCAGATCTGCAGGAAACTGAAGGCCCTGCTGCTCCTCCTCCAGTTAGTCATTTCTGTCTGAGAGTCTTTAAATAAAAGAGGAAGTCTATTTTCTGCTTTTCTTCAAAAATCTAAGAATATTTCTTTTATTTAGCGGTAATGAGGCTTCCTTTGTGAATTACTGTTTAGTCCTTGTTGATCTGGGGGGATGGCACACTGCCATTTTAATGGCCACTCGTCTCAGTCTCATTTCATAACATTTAAAAAGATAATTATACTATTATGGTGTCTTTGTTCAATAACACAGGCAACAACAAGAGATGCAAAGGAGATCTTTCTTCTTAATTGGACTACCTGACAGTACATGCCGTCCAGTTAACTAACTGTGACCACTAGGGGGTGTTGAAACACCCCAAACCCTGACACAACTGCACAGACACAAGTCCCGATATAATAAAAGGATTTATTTGCATCAAAAATACTTTACAAAGGCTTTTGCAACTCTCACACCAATCATTTTCCTTCACCTTCCACTCCTCCAAGTGAGCTTCATCCTCTTCTACCCGAGTCTGACTCACCTGGCATCCTCATTGGGCAAATTCTTTTATCTAAGACCTGGGATCATCCGAGCACATTCCCTGTGTGGTATTTGTACATTAGGTACATATTTTTGATTCCAGTGGCCTTAAACCCTTTCAGTTATTATGCAAGGAATCCTCAATTCCAAACCTCCTTTTTTTTCTATCTAAGATTGGCTATTAAAGCACACGGTATTGTTCTGTCTACTCCTCTGCCAGTACACCCACTAATTAAATTTGCCTTTGTACTTAATTCTGATTCCAGACCTGTCTCTGAATTTTATATTGGATAGTACAGCAGCTAATCAAATAGCTATTCAAAAAGTCTGGTTACAAGATTTGTTGGATTACCATTTTTGACAGCATAAAGGCCTCCTCTAGAAATCTAGATTATCAGTATGTGCAATTTAGATTTGTTCATCATACATATATCACTCAATCAGTGCCAGTGCTAGGTTTTTTTGAACCCTAGGTCAAGCTTATTAGTGCACTAATCCTCTGTTTGGTAGCTAACCCGTGCTGCTGTGTTTCCCCTCCGGAAAGTAGGGAAGTATGAATCCCTGCAGCTCCCCCTGTCGGTCCCCACAGAACACAACAGGGCTGCCCCATGGAACTACAGATCCCAGCATGTCTGTGTGGGAGTCCTAACTCAGGGACACTGCCATGTGGTGTATTGGAGGAGAAAACGTTCAGCCGTACTCATCTCCCTCAGCTTCCCATTGCACCGGCCTCCCAGCCAGGTAAGGATCTTTGTTCATTCCTGGGGCCTCATGTATAAACGGTGCGTACACCCATTTCCACGCTCACATCGCAAAGTATAAAAACTAAACGTGGCGTAAAGCCACATGCATTCTCACACCAGCTCAAACCATTGTGTACGCAAGTTCTCTGCTCGGTTTTGCAAACTGGCAGCACCCAGAGTCAAAGCAGTGCTACTGTTTCTGGGTGGTTTCCCTTTGTTTTTTAGATTTACATCCCCGACGCGGCTTTATCAAATACACTTAACCATATTTCTTTTATAAATTTAAGGTATCTGATTGTAATCAACCTATAACCATATAATGGTCCACAGAATGGCCAAACTATTCCAAACTATTCCAAATACCAAAGCTGCTTTTGCGTTATCACTCTCAGTGCACCGCTCAGAGTATTTTATCCCATTGTATCTGAGTGTGGAATCACAGCTGTACAGCAGCTGATCAGAAAGAGGATTATCGGGGTACAGCTTCTAGTACACACTGCCTCAGCAATGGGCACAGTCTACTTGAATATCTCCCATTTGGCAAATGCTTCAGAGCCTTTCCTGCAGGGATGTCGCAGTTCAGAAACAATTTCATCCCAAGAGCTCTAAACGCACTCAATCAGTCCATCAAGTGCTCCTGGTAGAACTGTTTGTACTTATAAGTACAATCACTTCACTGTAAACTTGCACTACAGTTGTAATATTGCACAGCCTGAGCCACTTATGCTTTCATATAGTATGCTTTTCATTGTTTTGTTATTATTATTATTATTATTGTTGTTGTTGTTATTTTATCATTTTATAGGAAAATAAGTTTATGGAGGATTTACATATTAAATCTCATTGTACCATACCATTCAGTTGAGAGCATGTATTTAAAGATAATGGCGACTGGCTTCTAAGTCAATTTAGATTTCCAGGCACGATCTTCTTGGAACTCTTGATATAATTTTTAAGATGAAATGCAGCAAAGTATACAGTATATATTACATTAAACAGATAAAATTTTAACTTCATTTAAAAACTGTATACTGTTAATAATTAAACATGAGGGCATAGTGGACAGCAGTAGGGATGAGCTGGCACCCCATTCAGGGATTGTTCCTACCTCGCGCTGTATGCTTGCTGAGACTGCCGTGACCCTGGATGGATGGATGCATAGATGGAATAATTAAACATGTACTATGAAGATATTTCAATGTTCCTTAAAAGTTTTAAAGAATCGGCGTTCTGAGCTTACAGATAGCTTGACATTTATTAAAGAGCTGATTGTGTGGCAATTGGTTACTTGGAGAAAGAAAAGAAAGGACAGGAATTGGGGGTTAGTACATTTGAAAGAAACAATACTGCTGCAATACATTATTTCATTGAAGGTCGTGCATGGTACAGCAAGCATCTTGCAGGAGGCAGGAACAATCCCTGCACGGGGCGCCAGCTCATCGCTACTACTACATCGGTGGCGCCGAGGCTGTGGAATGCCCTCCCTGATTACCTGAGAGCCCCACAGTCGACTGAGGCCTTTAAGCGAAACCTAAAAACTCATCTTTTTAGAAAGTCATTTTGTTAAAGTATTTTATAGACTCTTCTGTTCTTTTTTTTTTATTTTATTATTCTATTTTTACTCTGTAGCACTTTGGGATTGCTAAAATATAAAGTGCAATATAAATAAAATTTATTATTATTATTACTGCACCACTGTGTCCCCATGTTTAGATAGATAGATAGATAGATAGATAGATAGATAGATAGATAGATAGATAGATAGATACTTTATTAATCCCAAGGGGACATTCACAATACATGTTTAATACATGCTCTAATTAATTTCATCATGAAAATGATATCAAGTATACATCTTAGTATTCTAAAATGTTCAGAGAGCTGTAATATCATGAATGTGATGTATTATAAGTGAAGATAAGTGCAGTAACAAAAAACGTGTTTAAGAAGCATGTAGTGATTCACACACATAGAGTACATAGAAGAACACATAGAATATGAAGCATTTAACGTACTACTTTAGTTATGATGGGATCTGAGAAACTAGTAAATTAAACGATTTTAAGATGAAGTTTATGACGTTTTACTTTAATGACAAAATATACTACATGATTAAAGTGGAAATTTTGAGATTAAAGTTGACATTTAAACCTTTTTTTCCCACTGTGTTCCTATTTTTTTTTCTTTTCTCTGTACCTTAATAAGCTTCCATATGACACTCAGAGTGTGGGCTACAACTTGTCTCTTTACAGCGACTCTGATATGTGACCACTTCTTTTTATTTCAGGCACTGTGCGACTTTCTGAACTTGAACTTTCGAATTTCTCCTCCACTCTATCACTTGATCAATTTCCTTTTGTTGTTTATTCCACTGCTTAAACCAACAAATAGTATGTTTTTCCTTGCCTCCACTTGGTATACAGTGAAATTCTTCTATTTTCCCCATGCTTTTTCCATTGTCCTTTCACAGAATGCAGAACTTAAGAGGCTATTTATGTTCATTTGCATACTCAAAGAGGTGTAATTCTTGGAGGAGTCAGGGAGGGGCGGCAGGCGAGTGCACGTGCGTTACATTTCACGCTGACTGGGATTTATGTAGTGGAAGAACGTGGGAGTTGGCATACGCACAGATTTATGCATCTGGATTTTTTTGTGCATATGCACATTTCTTTTTTTGTCCATACGCCATGTTTTAGTGTGAATTCTACGCACGGTGTTATACATTAGGCCCCTGGTCTGAGATGCTAGTCCATATGTGCCATCCATTACACAGCACACACTTACATTTACCAAGCAGGGTAATATTACACAGGGAGATAATTTTGAAAAATTAGCTGTATTCACAGCGTATTTTAAAATAGTTTAGGTTAGCTAGACTTTATTATCATAAGAGTTCACAAGCCCCCAAAAATTTACAAAAAGGCTTAGTAAAGGGGGAAACCATCAAACCAAGCTAATAACAAAGGCAAACACAGAACATTTATAAACAAATAAAATTATTTTTATCAACATATACTTTTGAATCAAAAGTAATCTCTGAGGAGCAGCAAAAAGCAAAAAGTGTTACCTGACACAATAAAGTCAATCCAAAGCAAACACAGTCTCAAAACAAAATCCAAGGCAAAGTCAAAAACAGAGCAAAATATCCAATAAAAAAATCATAACAACACTTACCAACTCCCAAGCGCATTCAAATGAACTGCAAGGGACTGTGGGTTAGCCCCACCTTTATAGGGGGACCACCTACAAAACACACAAAACACTACAGAACATACATGAACAACAGAAATTAAATAATCAATTCTGTCAACATAAAATATTAACAAAATTAACATCAAAACAGCATTTGAACCGCAGTTGGGGGAAACTCAGAAATACAACAATCACATTCTATAAATATCCTGCATGTGTGACATCAGCATGTCAGTAAATTTGAGTTAGAGGTGAGAATGCTTGTCGTTACTCCAGCCACAAACTGAAATCTGCTTGCTGTGGTATTGTGGTTGCAAGTCATGTCTAAATCTGCTGGCTATTTTCTATGTGTTCATGCACAATGGGGTGCAGTTTTCAAAACATTTGCACAGGTGGGTGACATTTTTAGGTGGCCTGATTGTCACACTAATCTTCCCATCCTTTTTTGAGGATTCCACTGTGTTGTCTCTTGTATAGCAGCTCAGAAGAAGAAACGTCAGTGGATGCTTATGATGCCTTCCTCTATGCTAACCAAATGAGATGGAGCAGTTAATCTTAATTCCTCATGTCTACTTTAAAAATCTTTCTCAACAACTGTTATAAGGTTTGATTCAAATGGCTCCGGCTGAACTATGACCTTGGCCTTGAGAAGCTGATTAAGAAAAAGGATTTATGGATTAAACACAATACAATACAAAAAGTGTTTCAGAAGTCTTTCTGTCTGCAGGTGATAAATGTACGCCTTGGGATGTTGTATTCTTAGCAGTGTGGTCATCTGCTTACAAGCATTATCAGCAAACTCACGTCTCACTTGTCTGTGAGAACCACTTTGGGTATTCCTACCCTCACAAATGCCCCAACTCACCCTCAGGCAATTGTTTTTGAATTGGCAAACAGGAGCAGAACTGCCTAAGGATGACGAATAGCATTGTCTACTATGATAAACATTTATATGTGGCCATGACCCAAAGTCTCCAGTGGACTCACCATGTCCAGTAGCACTAGTAGGTCTTTCTGGCATTGTATGATTTGATGTAACTGACATCAGGACATAAGGCCATAAAAACATAAATTTGACATATGGGAGGAGATCATTCATTCCATTAAATTCGAGCCTGTGATCACAGAGTCTGCGATACAAGGAATTAGTGTTTTATACTCAGGGGACTGTCCCTGTCACTACCCACTCTGCAGTATATAGTCAACCAGTGAAGACACAAAGTACACTGAATCTATGCAGAAACACAAAGTATTTTCCTAATATTCATCATGGTCTTAATGTACCAGGTCAGGTCAGGTTGGGCTGGGGAGTATGTACTGGTACAGTGAGGAAACATTTCAGGATTCCAGTTGGCAATGTCTTAATAAGATATGTGATCCAGTCCCACCCTCCAGAAATGACCATCTATCTGCCGCAGACATGTGGTACATGGGCATCCCCTTGGTCTGGTCCAACCTCACTTGTCCTCAACAATGAGCATCCTCTGAGCTAGATCACCCTCGGGGAATAGTGCCACATGGCCATAGTGCCATAACTGATGCTCCCTCACAATATAAATAATGTGCTTCATTCGGGACTCTGTGAGCAACCGTTCGTTCAACACAAAGTCAAACAAAGGATTCTCCAATGAGACACACAGCACCAAAGGGGGTCCAGTCTTTGTCTCAGGTCACTGGATAGCATTCATCAAAGAGCAAAACAGGAAGCACCAGGACTGTAAAGACTTGGACGTTCGTCCTTTTGCAAAGATATTGGGAGTGCAACGGGAGTGCCACACGCCGATTTCCAGTGACCTCATGACCCCATGTGCTCTTCATAGGAAAGGTCATTGGTGACATTCATTCATAAATGTATTCCTCAAATGAAAAGATTTTTTAAATGTATATAGGATGCAAATCTGTCTAGAGAACCGATCAGGTAGTGACATCACACATGCCTGTACACACTGCAAATTATTCATGCATACATGAAGCTTACTGGACAGCACGTTAAAGTGTGAGGAAGGAACATACTTACAGTATGCAGGTGTGAATTTTCTTCGAATGCACGACACAAATTATGTAGATAGCATAGATCAAGTAGTGACATCCCCATATAGCACGGCTGCTACAGATTTTTGATGTCTTGCAGGCATTGTAAAGCATCATGGGGTGCTGGAAAAGAAGTTAATTTAAACCAACCCCATGGCAAGTCTTCAACTGCTCAAAAAAATTAAGGAACACTTTTTAATGAGAGTATAGCATCAAGTCAATGAAACTTCTGGGATATTGATCTGGTCCATTAAGTAACAGAGAGGGTTGTTAAGCAGTTTCAGCTGCTTTGGTGTTAATGAAATTAACAACAGGTGCACTAGAGGGGCAACAATGAGATGACCCCCCGAAACAGGAATGGTTTATCAATGATTTTTCCCTCCTCATTTTTTCTGACTGTTTTTCACTAGTTTTGCATTTGGCTACGGTCAGTGTCACTACTGGTAGCATTAGGCAATACCTGGGTCCTACAGAGGCTGCACAGGTAGTCCAACTTCTCCAGGATGGCACATCAATATGTGCCACTGCCAGAAGGTTTGCTTTGTCTCCCAGGACAGTCTCAAGGGCATGGATGAGATTCCAGGAGACAGGCAGTTACTCTAGGAGAGCTGGAAAGGACTGTGGAAGGAAGAAACAGGATGAGCACTGCCAGATCCTTACAAAATGACCTCCACCAGACCACTGGTGTGAATGTCTCTGACCAAACAATCAAAAACAGACTTCATAAGGGTGGCCTGAGGGCCCGATGTCCTCTAGTGGGCCCTGTGCTCACTGCCCAGCACCATGGAGATCGATTGGCATTTGCCATAGAATACCAGAATTGGCAGGTCCACCACTAGCGCCCTGTGCTTTTCAAAGATGAGAGCAGGTTCAAAATGAGCACATGTGACAGACGTGAAAGGGTTTGGAGAAGCTTTGGAGAATGTTATGCTGCCTGTAACATCGTTCAGCATGACCAATTTGGTGGTGGGTCAGTGATGGTCTTGGGAGGCATATCCATGGAAGGACACACAGACCTCTACAGGCTAGACAACGGCACCTTGACTGCCATCAGGTATCGGGATGAAATCCTTGGACCCATTGTCAGACCCTGTGCTGGTGCAGTGTGTCATGGGTTCCTCCTGGTGCACAACAATGCCTGGCCTCATGTGGTGAGTGTATGCTGGCAGTTCCTGAAGGATGAAGGAATTGATACTATTGACTGGTCCCCACACTCACTTGCCTGACCTAAATCCAGTAGAACACCTCTGGGTGTGACATTATGTTTTGGTCCATCTGACACTGACAGGTTGCACCTCAGACTGTCCAGGAGCTCAGTGATGCCCTGGTCCAGATCTGGGAGGAGAGCCCCAAGGACACCATCTGTCATCTCATTAAAAGCATGTCCCCCCCGCCCCCCCCCCACCCCTGATGTTGTCAGGCATGCATACAAGCACGTGGGGGCCATACACACTACTGAGTACGATTTGGAGTTGCTGCAATGAAATTTTGGTAAAAATGGACTTGCCTGCTGCATCATTTTTTCACTTTGATTTTTGGGGTGTCTTTGAATTCAGCCCTCTGTAGGTTGATCATTTTCATTTCCATCAAATGATGTGGCATCCTTTTGTTCATAACACATTACCCAGTCCATATCAGTAGAGATAGTCAGCAGGATTTTTTTTCCCATTGAGATCTGATGTGTTTTTAAAGTGTTCCTTTAATTTTATTGATCAGTTTATATATATATACATATATATATTGTGGTGTGTGGCCGGCTAAATATTCCGGCCCTCACCCCCAGGCCGCCAGATGGAGCTCTCCCAACAGCGGGGACATTCCCCGAATTCCAGCAGGGCCTCATGGACTTTGTAGTTTATATGCACAGCCCTGCTGGATACCTTGGGGACCACCAGGAGTCGCTGTGGGGAGGCTGCTGGACTCTTACTTGCCCTATAATCCGGAGGTGCGTCATGATCACATGACAAGAGGCAACAACGTGCTTCCGGGTTGAAGAAAGGAGCTTTTTATCCGACCCGGAAGTGTTCATGATCACATGGACAGAAGGGAGAAACACTTCCGGGTCAGGGACTATATAAAGGCCTCTAGGAAACCAGTACACTGAGCTGAGCTGGGAGGAAGGGTGGTGAAGTGTCTGGGAGTGTGGAGGATTGATTATTGTAGTGTTTATTGATTTATGAATATTGTGGAGTGGAGGGTGCTTTGTGCACATTATTGTCTAAATAAAAGTAATATTTGGACTTTTACCTGGTGTCTGGAGTCGAGTCAGAGGGTTCAAGAGGACGGCAAGGGCCTCAACCTGCGACAATATATATATATATTGTGCAGTGCAGTGGGTAGCGCTGCTGCCTCGCAGTTGGGAGACCTGGGGACCTGAGTTCACTTCCCAGGTCCTCCTTGCGTGGAATTTGCATGTTCTCCCCGTGTCTGCGTGGGTTTCCTCCCACAGTCCAAAGACATGCAGGTTAGGTGGATTGGTGATTCTAAATTGGCCCTAGTGTGTGCTTGGTGTGTGTGTGTGTTTGTGTGTGTCCTGCGGTGGGTTGGCACCCTGCCCGGGATTGGTTCCTGCCTTGTGCCCTGTGTTGGCTGGGATTGGCTCCAGCAGACCCCCGTGACCCTGTGTTCGGATTCAGCGGGTTGGATAATGGATGGATATATATATATACTGTATATAAATTTAATAAAGGGTTAATATATAATTGGTCATAAATATATGTATATATGAAGCTATAACAGAATGAATAACTAAGCACAATGAAAAGGATTGAGTGTAACTCAAGGGTTAACTACAGTAAATGCAACTTAAAGCTGAAAGAGGTCTCTGCCTTGTCTTAAAGAAGATTTCGGCACATTTTCCAAGGTTATAAATTCTAAAGTTCTAAAGGGTTGGAAAATGGATGGATAAAAGTCACATGACATGATGTAATCAAGAAAAAATATAAAAGTAGATGAATTGTTTAATTGATTGCTCACTCCGTGAGACATTTGTGCAAATAAAGAAATGTTCTGCATTCTCTTCTGGACTCCATGGCTGCCTTCTTTGAAGATGGAGGAGAGTTTTTTCCACGTCGATGTCTAACGTTGAGAGCACTTTTATTTTCCTCTTTTTGCCATTGTGTGTGGGCCCAGTTTAGATGAACACTTGTGTCTTATGAGTTTCCAGTCATTTCAGTGTGAGTGGAGATATTTCCATAAGTGGTGTGAAAATGCTAGTTTGAACAGAGATAATTTCCTTTTTAAATTAAACACAGTAGTGTGGATGTTTTCTGGAGCTCAAAAGGGAAATGCCAGTGGGTCATGTTTTAAGGGTATATGTTTAGAATTCTACTAAATGTGTTACAAAAAGGATTATTAGTAAATATTGATGGTTGTTGACAAAAAAGAAGTCTCATGTACTATGTGAATGATAGCATAATAATTCATGCGTCTTTCATATCATATGACCAGCAATGGACAGAGTAACAAAAACCGACATGGCTGAGGCTATAAAATACAAGCACAAAATGTCATATCTGGAAAGACAAAATTGTGATGAGCTAAAGTGAATTATATTGATCTGATCATAACCATTATTTACAGATATTTTAGATAATTCTCTTCACTTTAAACATGGCTGCATGAAACCTATGTTCTTTTTAACAAATAGAACTTTTCTTCAGTTGGATGGATTGATGGCCTTCTTCATTTTCTTTTACGCAATCATCCATTGCTTTGGTTTTATGACCAAACAATGCATATGGCTTTACTTTGGATAAAAGTGCACCTGGTAAACTCACTGTGTCTGTGCGGTGGCAATTCTAAAAGTTTTTGTTTTTTAAAGGCACCACAATGTTCTGAATATTCCTTGGGAATGACAACAAAATATTGATGGATGATGGTGTTACATTTTCTGGTACTGAGACATCCATGATGGTCTTGACTAATAAGGAGCATAAGCATTGATTTCATTGCCTACTTATTTCATCACCCATATATTTCATTATAGCTCCTTTTACATTAATGAGCAGCTTACTTTCCTGCTTAACTGCTATTTTTATGACAATTTTCTTTTACTTATAAAAACTTATTTCTTCATTTCTACTAATAAAGCCTTCTAATTTAGACTTTTCTTACTCAAATCACTGAATACACTTGCTGTACACCTTTATTATGAAGAAATGTAAAACTGTCAGGTCTTTTCCTGAACAGCAAAACGTTTTCCTCCTGTGGGTGCCAACTGCATATAATGTGGTTTGTGGTCCATTTCAAAATGCCCGCCTTCCCCCTCCTTCCCCTATGCCGCTGTATATCAATGTGATCTAAGAAGCCAAGTTGTACAGAAAGAAGCAGAGCCATGCCTGGAGTGTGCTGGAGTGCCATCACCGCCATCTGCCTCGGACTGGCAGGTAAACTGGGACAGGAGGAGAGGGGCTAGTGATGCCATTTCATTTTGAAATAGACAATTTTGCATTCTCGTAAAGAAATGTAATTAATCTGCTATATAATAACAGCCATCTGTTTTCAGAATAAGTACAAATTGATTTGAATGATGTTTATGTCAAACTAGTGCTAATGGCTAATGGTTTCATCTACTTGTCCAGCCTCACACGTTTAACTTCTGTGCTTTCAGGTGTCTGTGGAGACAAGATCATTGATGGGACTGAAGCCCCTCCCCACAGCCGACCCTACATGGCGTTTTTGAAAATAGAAAGTTACTTTAATAAATACATCTGTGGAGGGTTCCTTATTCACCAAGACTTCATCTTAACAGCAGCCCACTGCGAAGGACAGTAAGTCTCTTAGAGTCCTGGCTACCTCCATTAAACGTGAAGTTTATTTGGTGATGATCAATAAAAAAGTAAATTAGATAATGCATGCATCATGACCTTAAGAAATGAGTCCTGTAGAGAATAAAGCAGATTTAACACTGTAATATTAACCGTCATAAGGAGGCACTTGAAAAGATATGACTTTTTTACACTGGAACTGACATCTTCTTCTACTTGTTCCTCTTCTTCTTTTCTCCCTTCTATGTCAGGTAATGTGCTTAATCAACCTTCCCCAAACAGCTTGGTCCTGCACCTCCTCCCTAGCCAGACCCTTTTCTTTCAAATCTTTATTTACTTTATCCATCCACCTCTGCTTTGGCCTTCCTCGCTTTCCTTTTCCTACTTGTTTCATTCCCATCACTTTTTTCCACACATATTCATTGTCTCTCCTCATCACATGTCCATACCATTTCAATGTGCTTTCCTGTACTTTCTTAGATATCTCTCCTGCTTTTTTTGTACCTGTGATTGTCTCACTTCTTATTCCTTCTTTTTCTGTAAGTCCACCCATCCATCTCAACATTCTCATTTCTGCCACATCTAACTTCTTCTCGTACACTTCCTTTACTGCCCAGGTCTTGGTTCCAAACACCACTGCTAGTCTTACCATTGTCTTAAAAACCTTACCTTTAACCTTCGCCTTAATTCTTTGATCACATAATACTCCTGATACACTCTTCCAATTATTCCATCCACCCTGCACTCTGTGGGCCATTCCTGCATCTGATTTTCCATCTTGGGCTACCACTGATCCTAAATATTTAAACTTTTCCACTCTTTTCAATAGCTCTTCCTGCAGACTAACTTCTCTTCGTGATCGTCATTAAACTTCATATGTTCTGTCTTCTTCCTATTTGTCTTCAGTCCTCTATCTTCCAGGTATACCACACATAACTCAATGAACTTAAATTGCACCAAGGTTTTTTGGTATCTCAGCGCTGAACTCCTGTGAGAACCTCAGGTCTGGTTGAATCAAGTTGCACTTACTGTATGCTGTTTGTGTGAGTGAATCCAAAATGGTGCTAAAGGAGAAACTTGTACACACAATGCAGAATAAGAGCAGGACTTCTCCGGCACTGGAGAACAGTAACTGGTGTAATTTGTCCATGGGCTAGGGAGATTTTTTAAAGGTTATTAAAATGATACTTTACAAAATGAAACAAAATAAGCAGTACTATTAAAATTGACTCTCCTTCCAGCCACAAAATCTAGAAGGCTTGACATTCCAATTCATCCCAAAGGTGTTTAGTAGGGTTGAGGTCAGGCCTCTGTGCAGGCCATTTGATTTCCTCCACACCTAACTTGTCAAAAATAGCCCCTAAAATAGAAAATGACCAGCTTCTAGCTAAGAAAGATCATTTGTAAATTCTGTTTTGTCATTTATATATTACTAGCCAACCCGCGGCGTACCATACGCCGCATAATCAGGCCGCTTTTTTAATAATTTTTAAGCACAGGGAAAAAATTAACATTTGAAAAATCTGGAGGAGAGGGGAAGGACGCCCATTACGCCCCATCCATCATGCTAGTCTGCTGATTTCTCGTTCAGTAACCTGTGAGTAGTGATGGGCGGGGTGAAGCCTCGCGAAGCATCAACACGTTTGAAGCAATTGTGTTGGAAATCGTATCAAAGCTTCGAAGCATTTGACACTCACCTCTCTCGTGACACCTCCTGGCCATTTTCATTAACGTTACAGAAACTTATGATACACTTCAGTGACGTCTGTTAAAAGTCGTATTGCTTTTATTTTTTCGTAGCTACAGACTGACAACGAAGAGAAGGGTTCGTCAGCAGCTTCTAGTGTCTGATGTCTAAAAAATATAAATATAACTAACGCCGACAGGCAGAATGCACTATACGATAGCAAGAGTTAAACAAAATAAGACGCCTCACCTCATGCATTCCCGGCTCTTTCAATTAGTATTTACTTTTGCACTGTATCATTATAATCGCTCCTGTTATTAGTATTATAATTAACCCTGATCTTTTCTTGAGATCACATTTAATAGCCTTAAATGTTTTCTTTGGTCTGTCTTAATTAAAACGGAGTAGACAGAAAATAAAGGTTTATCTCTGTACTTTGTCATGATATAGGTAAGCACATTTGAGAAAGAAAATGTGAAATCCTTAAATCACAGATGTCATTATTCGATCAAGTATTAAAATCTGCAGTGTTTCGAAAGCTCGACACAGTGTCGAAACCTTAGTATCGAGCGGCCCATCACTACCTGTGAGTCACGTAGAGTTTTCATTGTTGTTTGCGATTCTGGCCGCTTTTCGCGTACTGAGTTGTTCCGGAGTCACAGTTGAGAAACAGTTTTTTAATGTCTTTTAAGCACGGGGGAAAAAATGAACATGTGGCCCAGTGCATTCTTTAACTGCCTTGTGGCGCTGTAGTAGTACGGCTGCTTTGCAGTAAGGAGACAGTGGAAGATTGTGGGTTCGCTTCCCGGTTCCTCCCTGTGTGGATAGCAAATTATCCACGACAAACAAACTGTTTTACACACTGCAAAACAATCCGCGCCGCTTTTTCAATGTTTTTTAAGCAGAGGGAAAAAAATAAAACATTTGGAAAATCCATAACGCTGCTTTCAGTAAGTACAATGCACAAGCGTTTAATTTGTCAGCCACTTTTTGCCAGCTGTCTTTTCTGGTTTGGGCCGCTTTTGCAGTGTTACCTCAAGTGTATATTATATCTTGAAATCCTTCGAGTTGCTAATTAACTAACTAACACCCACCCACTCAGCTTGTGTGCGCCCGTTCTTTCATCATTTTGTTGCAGCCTATCAAAGACTTGCTGATCATGTTTTGTAGACTCAATATATATTGGCTTTTCACTCAGCGCAAGGGCGCGCATTCATCTCGGATTATTACATCTTGCTAGACTAATCTGCTACAAGGCTGCGTTTGAAAAACCGACTTATCCCGGATGAGTTTCACCGGCATTAATGATTAGGAATCTGGTTGGAACAAAACCCTGCAGCCACAGGGGTTCACCAGGACCGAATTTGGCAAACACTGCTGAACAGAGACGAAACCGACTCAGGTGAGGAGTGGGGGCGGGCAAAGTAGTTGCAGCTATTGATTATTCAGTGTTGTTTGCCTGGGTGTCTGATCTGCTCAACAGGATTATAAATAAAAGGAAAACAATGTGAAGGCATTGTCACAGGTGATCCTGTGGTATAGCGGGTCCACAGCTCCCCTTCAAAAGCCCATTTTTAAATAAATAATCATCGCACTCACAGTGTAGCGAGGAGCGAGCGAGTGAGGAGAGAGAGAGAAAGCCGGTACGTTAAGAGTGAGCGAGAGCAGGCTCGAAGGCAATGTGTTCCTGTGGTATAGCGGGTCCATAGCTCCCCTTCAAAAGGCCATTTTTAATCAGGCGACTGACAGTAGTGGAGTCAGGCACAGAGAAGGTCAGCTGCAGAGAGAGCGTCTCGACTGCTGCAGGGCCTGAAGCAGGTGAGACGCTAATGAAAAAGAGGCACAGGGCTTATTGGTTTTTAAAGACTGCTTCCTTCATTGTGTTTTAACTTCAGTTTTAAAGGATTGTGCGGCTCTCTCTTGCGCTGCCTGTGTGTGCCTCTGTCTCTCTGTGGCGCTGCCTCTGTGTGTGTGCGCGGCTCTCTCTCGCGCTGCCTCTGTGTGTGTGCGTGGCTCTCTCTCGCGCGCTGCCTGTGTGTGCGCTTGTCTCTCTCTCTGCCGTTGCCTCTGTGTGTGTGCGCGTCTCTCTCTCTCGCGCTGCCTGTGTGTGTGTGCCTCTGTCTCTCTCTGGCATTGCCTCTGTGTGTGTGTGTGTGTGTGCCTCTGTCTCTCTGGCGCTGCCTCTGTGTGTGCCTCTGTCGCTGCCTATGTGTGCGCGCGGCTCTTTCTCTCGCGCTGCCTGTGTGTGCCTCTGTCTCTCTCTGGCGCTGCCTCTGTTTGAACCAAGATTCCACTGAGGTTGACTAATGAAAAGTCAACGTGGCTCAGAGTTGCAAGTGGACTGTGGCACAGACAAACAGAAATGACGGCATGTTTTTCGAGGCGTCGCGTCCGAGTTGGTGGGCGTGACTGATTTTTTCGTCGTATCCAATGGTCTAAGAGTTGGTGGGCGTGGCTCCTTCCTGCGTGCGCCATTGGCGTCTTACTTGTCGGCGGTTTAGTGAATCCACGCCCCTTCCGGCATGCTTTCCATGGTCGGCTACTTGTCTTCTGGCTTAGTGAATTATATATATAGATTATAAGTGATTATTATCAGTGACGGTGTCACTGCCAATCAAAACTTAACCAATATTATCTTAAAGTTTTCCTTCATGCAAAAGCCATTTTTGGATTTCATTTTTCTGTTGTTGTCATTATAAAATGTTAATATTGTTTTAGTGATGTTAGAAAATCTCCCTTTTGTTAATTGTTTTTGCCTACAAATGCCACCATTCTTGCATGTTCATATGAGCATGTTGATGCTGGTGGCAGCATCCAGTTGGTACCCTGTGACATTGGTACATTGTACTGTCAATATGCAAAATGGAAACGTGCTACCACTGGGTGTCCATATTTCAGTATGTTAGATAGATAGATAGATAGATAGATAGATAGATAGATAGATAGATAGATAGATAGATAGATAGATAGATAGATAGATAGATAGTCAGGATGATTATAGTCATTTTTGTAATCTGTTTTGGACTTTAATGATTTTGTCTCATTTTTTCTCTTGAAAATGAACACTGCCTGTAGCTGAGCTCTGTAGAGGAGTCCCAAGCTCAAAATTCTGAAATAATCCCAAAACTGCCCACTAGAGGGGGAAAACTGTCAAACATTGGCTAGTTACAAAGAAGGCAATGAAGAATATTTATAAATAAAATGATTTATTATTCAGAATGGCTCCGTTCAACCTCCTTCGAGTTAACCCCGAGCTCAGAATTCTCTGCAATTACAGTCAACCCCAAGTCGAGCTTGAGGTGACATGTAATGATATGCTTTATAGTGTTAAGGTCAAATAACTCTTGGGACAGTATTCAGCTGGCACCTAGTGGATACGAGAACATAATGATGTAAAAAAAAATATTTCTATGCGTTCTGCCAATTTGTTGTAATTCATCAATATTCATGAGTAGGGTGGAGCTTCCAAAGAAAAACACAACGGCAAACAAAGAGCTGTAAAGGTAGTTTTAGAATGAGCTGAAGCAGGTATTTGGTGCAGTAAATACAATCCCCTCATTCTCCACCTTTGCAGTAACACCATACCACTCAGTTAAACAAACTAAAGGCCGACTCACGCTATATGAACAATAAAGCAAAATTACCAAAAGAAAAATAACTATAAAAACAAAAAAGGAACAATACTAGCATAAAATAAGAATCAAAATTACTCCATGAAAGAAGAAAAGCATCTGAAATAAGTTCCCTAACTAGATATTGAAATTAGTTAAAACTCAGTATTTTATTAAAACTATCTTAATAAATAAAATCTTATATAATAGGAATTCTAAAGGTGAAACACATCTTAAAGATTTTCTTTTCAGTCTCAAAATACACAGAAGGGAAGGCAGCCCAACTCTTTGTCAAATGTTATAGCACTAAGCTTTATTATGGCACAAGCTGGAGTTCTGCTCCATCCTGCTATTTCTGCATGACAGTAGTTGTTATACTGCCCACTTCTCTGATCTTCTACCGAAATAAACTGCACTTCCCTGTCTAAGTCCATGCTATCTTTATATCACTTTGGAGAACTGCGCCTTCCTCATGTAATAAATTAGTTCAATATCTTTTATCTGCATGTTGATAATGTCTGTTGTTTACAATAATGATGTGCAGGTAATGGAGCCGTGAGGTACTTTACTCTGTAACATAAAACACTGTTCTTTCCATCTATGCTTATTGAGCATCATTTACAGAATTTCTTTCCTCTTCCATCCATCCATCCATCCATCCATCCATCCATCCATCCATCCATTATCCAACCCGCTGTATCCTAACTACAGGGTCACGGGGGTCTGCTGGAGCCAATCCCAGCCAACACAGGGTGCAAGGCAGGAAACAAACCCCGGGCAGGGCAGTCCATTCATTCATTTCCAGATAAGTAACTTTTTAGCATGTGTGCTTTGCATGTACCTTCCCGGTGTCTGACTCATACTGTCAGATGAGTACAAAAAAAATATATAAGCTGATGTAACTAATGTCAAAGTAAAATTGAAACAGTAAACTAATTTATAGTTGGAGTCAAACAGAATGTTTTGCTCTTTAAAGACAGACAAGACTGCAAATTTGTCAATGCTTTTCAATGGGAGATTTTGAAAGTTCAAGCCTTTGTAAAGCTTTATATCTGTCTGAGAGACTATAACAGAAATTGAATTGTCTCAACAAATTTCAACAAACTTGACCGGCCCGGGGTCGAGTTGTTTCATACAGACAGACAGGCAGGCAGACAGACAGACAAACATGTCCGTCGCAATTGGTGCTTCATGCATTATATGCAGATGCAGATTAAAAGATTGATGGTGCGAAGTATGAAGAGACTGACAGCTTTACGTACAAATGTTATTGACAAATGTCAGACCTCAATGTCTTTCCGTTTTGAGATAAGTTATAAATTAAAGATGGAAGAAGCCTGAAAATTCAAGAGATTCGGAGGCCAGCTGCAGTCCAGCTTAGAGTCTCCAATAATTCTTTCTATAGAATAGTACAATTTAGAACATTTCAATTATTTTCTCACAGGTTATCTTTATTTAGTTCAGTTCTCTGTATTTTCTCTGTATTGTGCAATGTACAGATTAGGTGTCTCAGAGAAAGACTGGACAATTGCCACCATCCTACCGTCAATGCAGAAACACTCACCCTATACTTCTCCCTGACTCTCTAGCTGCTTTTGTGCTTCACAGGAAAATCACTGTGACTCTAGGGGCTCATAACCTCTCAAGTAATGAGATGACCCAGCAGCAGATACAAGTTCAGGACATCATCCCTCATGAACAATATGATGAGGTGACTTTTGCAAATGACATCATGCTTCTGAAGGTGAGTGCTGGGGGCTCCAGATTTACTCCATTTCTTCTAGACTTTCAGAAAATCTAAATGTTAACTCATGGTTTTATTTTTAATGAAGCCTGAAGTTCTAAGTACGCCTAGAGCTTAAAGGTCAGACTGACCGTACTCTTACTTTTCTTCATTTGAAACAGCTGAACCACAGTGCCAATCTCACACATGAAGTAACGACAATCCGCCTTCCAGAGAGTGGTGAGTCCTTACAGCCTGGTACCTCCTGCTCTGTGGCAGGATGGGGAAGAAATGCAACCAAAGGAAGAATCAGTGATGTGCTGAGAGAGGTGGAGGTGAAGGTCCAGAAATACTGTGACTCAACTAAACAGATATGTGCAAGAGGCAGTGGGAAAAAGGGAGCTTGTGTCGTAAGTATCCAATCTGAAAAGCCAGAAAACAAAGTTTGATTCGGTCAATTGACTTCTTCATCATTGGTATTTATTTTCATATGATATCAATTTAAGACCAGTTATGTCTATTTCAGGGAGACTCCGGAGGCCCACTGGTTTGTCTTGGCAGTGGGAACCTCTTCACTGCTGAGGGAATTGTATCTTATGGCCCAGACAAATGTGAAGATCCTGACAGTAATGTCTACACAAAGCTCTCCGAGTATCGAGACTGGATCGACCAGAAAATGGAAGCCAGCATTTCTGTTTGAGGTGTCTTACAGAACCAGGAAGGTACCACCCCTCGTTCATTAAGTCAGCTGGGTTCTTGAGCCGCAAGGATTTTAAAATATAGTGCACTTTTATGTTAGCCTTTAGAATGCTGACACAGACAGGGTGGATTACTGGGTGATTTTATTTGTTCATCTGCTTACCTGTCTCAATAAAGTCTTCATTGCAGTGTACAAAGTGTGTGACTTATTATTAAAAGTTCAGATTCTGTAGTGGGGTGTTTTTCAACCAGTGTGCAAAGTGGTGTGCCATGAGAGCTACCCAGGTATGCTGTGGAAATAACAGTGTAGAGCACCTAGGTCTGAACCTGAGAGGGACAAAGTTCACAGGTGGTCAAGACCTGGCTGAGGAGGACAGAACTACTTGGAGATGTTGGCATAAAAGCAGCTCCGCAATCCCTATGTTGTGGGCACAGCTTTTAAAGCATTTTGGACTTGTCCCCTGGCTGATAGAGTCCATCTGCCTGGGTGTGTGGCCACCAGCAAGCCTCACAGTGCTGGTAGATAGTGGGCATATCAGTTACCTCTGAGGCAGAGAGTGGTGGGCAAAGGGACAAAGCAGTTGGAAGATGCCACTGAAGTGCTCACTAAGTGCCATGTCTGTGAACGCTGATCTCGGAGCTGCTTTTTTACCTGCTTCTCTGATATTCCCACCCCTTCGGACTGCTGAGCCCGTGTTTGAGATGTGATGTGTTTGTATTTAGTCAAATAGTGGTGTGCCTTGGGATATTTTTGATTACAAAAAGTGTACCATCATAGGAAAAACATAAGAATATGAGAAGAACATTTGACAACCAAGAGGAAACAATTCAGTCATTAAAAAACCTATTTGTTAAGCTAAGCTGTCCCAATAAAAATAATGGGAAACAACTACTGCAGTGGATTGAAAGCACTGATTTTAAATAACAAATTTAAAGTTTTTATTTTTCTCATAACAGCTATATAGACCTCAGAGCCGTTTCTGGTCATAGACGGTCTAGGCAAGTGCCTAAGGTACCCTCTCGTGGTCACAGCGCATTACTGCAGCCCCATGTAGTGATTCCTATCTTTATTTTGTTTAGAAAATTTTGTCAGACGGGACAAAGAAATGTTTATGGTGTGCACCTCAGCAGAGCCTGCACTGTCTGCAATCTGCTCAGCACATTCTGTTGCCCAGAAATGGCCCTGGGTGAGATGCCATTTTTTTAAACAATACAGACCAATGAACACTTGGTCTCAAAGCGAATGCCTGATTATATTGCTTTATATTATTTTAGCATATTTGGTCTTAACGTCTGACAACCTACACAGTCCAACAATAACAATAACTCAAACTATCATCGTCTCCCAAATTGACATCTGATAAAACTTGTGTTAAAACTTAATATCGCCCTCTGTTCCTCATCACCATTTGTGAGATTTGCTCTGGGCATGCTAAAGAAGTTATGGGTAGTGCTTCTCTCACTGGCAATGCTCATTAAATGATTGGATAAGTAGATTGCATTATTTGCATACACGAGCATACGGTAAATAGGAATTGTGGGTAAAGACTCCTATTTAAAGATAATCATTACATGCTCAATTTCACTGAATGTTGTTATTATGTTAAGTTTTCGATATTTGTTATTAATTTAAATGACATATATGTTACGGTGATGTCTTAGTTATTAGTGCCAGTGTCTGGGCTCCCCACACCCCTGCCAAGCTGGTGGCAGTCAAGTGCAAGTCAAAGGGGGTACAGACAGCACAGGGTCTCTCTTTATGCCATAGAGAGACCTAGACTTTCATCACACCCAGAGAAGGAACGAGACCTGTAAGAAAAAGATTGGGTCCCCAAACATTGCACCACATGAACCTGTGCACTTGCATGCGGTGGAGGGCCTCTCTCCACAGGTGCAAAGAGAGGAACTGACTTCGGCTGTGTGTGAGGCAGAGCAGGAGTTCTCAGGCCCAGGCACCAGGAAGGGGGTGGGCAGTAATGCTACAAGTGTTGCTGTCCTGGACATGGTTGGAGATGCTGCCCATATAGGGTGCCAGTAGATGCCAGGAGATGGCATTGGCGCAGCGTCTTCCCAATGCTTTCTTGTCTCTTTGTTTTAGGGCAGAGCCATGGACCGGCCTACATTGACTCCCCCTACTGGAGAAAGACAACCCTCGCAAGATGGCCTGCTTTGCCCCACATGGCTCAGCAGAAGGAGGGGTTGTGTGGCGGATGGCCAGGACTCTTACCTGGCTGGGATCCCTTCATAAAGGAAGGACCTGGGGGAAAAAACAGACACAGGGCATTATGTTCCCCGGACTGCTAGATGGCAGCCACCCCAGCCCCTTGGGTTGCAGCCGTGCCTCAGATTCCCATAGGGCTTCACGGGAGTTGGAGTTTGGTACAGCCCTGTTGGGTTGCTTGTGTTCCCCATGAGAGTCCTACAGTAATTGCATAGTCCTTCCATACCACACTAATGGGCTACCAGACATACTGGAAATACTCCCGGGTGCAGGGTAAAAGAAGCCTGCTGCCACTGCTCCAGGAGCCAGAGTCAGGAGGTAGAGAATGACACTTGCTGGGAGGAGTGGAGGAGGAAGAGAAAGAGAGGAAAAGAAAGAGAAGAAAAAGTGCTGTGTGCTGTATTTATTGAGCTTTGTAAGTATGCTGTGCAGGTGGGAAATGATTTGGGAAGCATTTACCAAAGAAAAATAAAAGAGTGTATTGCTGGACTTGTGCCTTATGTAGGTCTGTGTCGGGATTGGAGAGCTGGTGTGCCCCCTGCAAGCTACAGAGTGTAAAAGAAACCATAAGCAATCATAAAGAGCTGGAGCAACTTTTGAAAAACTGTATAATTGAAACAAAATGTAAGCTAAAAAATGCTAAAAAAAGAAAAGAAACATCTTCACAGACCTGAGTCTCAAGACTGACTGATTCAAAGTGGAGGATCTGCAATAAGAAGAGGAAGAGGTGTGTCCAGGTGGACTGACACCAGAGGTAATGTCAAAAGTGAAAGCCATCGATCATCCAGTCTACAAAGGGAGGAAGAGACAAGAAGTAATTAATGCCATCTTGTGCTCCAGTGGGAATTTACTATCACCCAAGTTCTTAAGCTGTCCCCAATGCATGCATGTGACAGAGGTTATACAATTCACAGTTGTAATGCACTTCTACCCTGGGCTACAGTCCCCTATCTCACTGTCAGTAGTTTCTTAAAAACTTCATCCAGGTATGACCGTCACTGTAGCCTTCCTCTTGGAAGTCTGCTCTTTCCTTTACTAATTTTGACTGAACCGAGAAAGGTTCGCAGCTCCTGGTGGTTAAAATCGAGCAAAAATGCAGGTAGGAAAGAAATCTTTAATAAGTTTTAATCTTTAAACATTGTTCAAATAGATAATGCCATAATGGCTCTCTTAAAGGCGCTGCTGTAGTGGCAGACGGCAGCAGGTCAGTTTATCTCCATCTTTGTCTAACATCCAAATAGTACTAAAAATAGTATTAGGGTGTTGTACCATGTTAGCCATTACGGATGTAATGAGAAGTCAAGCAAAATGACACCTTTTATTGGCTAACTAAAGAGATTGCAAAATGCAAGCTTCTGAGGCAACTCAGGCCCCTTTTCAGTTAGCCAATAAAAGGTGTCATTTTGCTTCACTTCTCATTACATCTAAGTTTCAAAGAACTTTTCATTTCTTCAAATGAACTTTTAATCATTTGATCTTGTTCTGAAGGAAGATATCCATCCATCCATCCATTTTCCAACCCGCTGAATCTGAACACGGGGTCACGAGGGTCTGCTGGAGCCAATCCCAGCCAACACAGGGCACAAGGCAGGAACCAATCCTGGGCAGGGTGCCAACCCAGCACAGAGGAAGATATCCATCCATCCATTATCCAACCCACTATATCCTAACTACAGGGTCACGGGGGTCTGCTGGAGCCAATCCCAACCAACACAGGGCACAAGGCAGGAAACTAACCCCGGGCAGGGTGCCAGCCCACCGCAGTGAAGGAAGATATTCATCACTTAATGTGTCATGGAGTCACTACTTTAATTTGTTTTTATTATTTTTTTATTATTTTGGCCATAATTGTTCACTTCATTTGCTTTCATCTGAATGCAGAGAGGATTCAATATTGTTATGAGTTCCGTCTTCAAATGATTTGTTTCAAAACATTTCCACTTGAAATGAACAAAACGACTATTATCAGGGCAACCAGCGCAGGACACTTAAATGAGCAAGACGTGGAGGTGTTCATTTGAGTGTGAGGAGGCAACAGGTAACCCACTGAATCCTACTTCCTAATGTAATACTGGTGCGTAATAAACTGAATGAATTACAAGTCAATCCCTGCAACCTCCTCTGTTGGTGCTCATGGAACCCAACAGGGCTGAGTTACAGAACTCCATGTCTCGTAGTGCCCTGCAGGAATCCGTGGTGCTGTAGAAACCTGGGGGGCTGCCATCTAGTGATCCGGGGAAGATAATGCCCTGTGTACTCTCTCTGAAATTTGTGTTCTAAAGTTAATCGCTTTCAATAAATTTTAAAAGACATCTTGCCCCCATTGGCACTTTACATTGTAGTCTATAGGGTACGGAGGAAAACCTTGAAAACTTACTAAATACTGTATGTCCATTGAAGCCAAGACAGTTGTTGAGTATTGGCTGCAATAACACAAGCATTATAAAATAGATTATTCAGTACTTGTCATTTTTGAACAAAAAAAAAAAAACATCAACTATTATGAGACTGAGCCATTTTAAAAGAAGACCAGCTGTGAGTGACAGCTCAGCACTTAGCCTTCCTGCACACAAACTTTTGCGGTTGTTTTTTCTCACGACAGACCAAATCACAGTAAACTTTTCATGCCACATGGTTGGTTTTGTTTTGATTTACAGTATTTCCATATTTACGTGAGAATTCACACAAGCAAATAAAAAACTTTATACGAAAAATAGTACCAGGTATCTGTGACAAAATGATTATTTTCAGATCCTTTTTGTTGTTACAAACATTTGTTAGAAACACAGAAGGCAGGGATCAATACTCGACAGCTGTACAGTAATCCCTCCTCCATCGCGGGGGTTGCGTTCCAGAGCCACCCGCGAAATAAGAAAATCCGTGAAGTAGAACCCATATGTTTATATGGTTATTTTTATATTGTCATGCTTGGGTCACAGATTTGCGCAGAAACACAGGAGGTTGTAGAGAGACAGGAACGTTATTCAAACACTGCAAACAAACATTTGTCTCTTTTTCAAAAGTTCAAACTGTGCTCCATGACAAGACAGAGATGACAGTTCTGTCTCACAATTAAAAGAATGCAAACATATCTTCCTCTTCAAAGGAGTGCGTGTCAGGAGCACAGAATGTCACATAGATAGAGAAAACAATCTCTAGCAAACAAATCAATAGGGCTGTTTGGCTTTTAAGTATGCGAAGCACCGCGGCACAAAGCTGTTGAAGGCGGCAGCTCACACCCCCCTCCGTCAGGAGCAGGGAGAGAGAGAGAGAGAGAGAGAGAGACAGAGTTTGTTTTTCAGTCAAAAATCAATACGTGCCCTTCAAGCTTTTAAGTATGCGAAGCACCGTGCAGCATGTCGTTTCAGGAAGCAGCTGCACAAAAGATAGCAACGTGAAGATAATCTTTCAGCATTTTTAGACGAGCGTCCGTATCGTCTAGGTGTGCGAACAGCCCCCCTGCTCACACCCCCTACGTCAGGATCACAAATAGTCAGCGCAAGAGAGAGAGAAAAGTAAGCAATCTAGCTTCTCAGCCATCTGCCAATAGCGTCCCTTGTATGAAATCAACTGGGCAAACCAACTGAGGAAGCATGTACCAGAAATTAAAAGACCCATTGTCCGCAGAAATCCGCGAACCAGCAAAAAATCCGCGATATATATTTAAATATGCTTACATATAAAATCCGCGATGGAGTGAAGCCGCGAAAGGCGAAGCGCGATATAGCGAGGGATCACTGTATTGGTTGAAAAATGGACGTATTTGGTAAATCTTTAAGCTTTTACTTTGTGCTCCATTTCCTCCATCATGGGCAAGATATTTTTTTAACTTTATAGAAAGTGCTTAAGTTTATAGCACAATTTTGCATGTGCATGTGAACAAATAAATTTGACTTGAAAAATATCAAAGTTATCCTTTAAGTATATCCATGCTAGACAGAGTGAATTAAAGCTTTTGTATCAAAAAATCAAAACTTGATTAGAGAGATGAAATTAAGTAGCAATTGTCCACACATAATTTGTGCTGTGTGTGGTCAGGCATTAAAAAATGAGCTGGCCAGAAACAATCAAAAAGTATTCACCATGTAAGTGTTTCTGGTTTAACTTTGATTTAGCTAATAGATTTACTGAATACCCTGTGGTGGGCTGGCACTCTGCACAGGGTTTGTTTCCTGCCTTGTGCCCTGTGTTGGCTGGGATTGGCTCCAGCAGACCCCCATGACCCTGTAGTAAGGATATAGCAGGTTGGATAATGGATGGATGGATTTACTGAATACCACTCGAGATTTGAGCAATTTGATTTTAATGAGCAAGTGGAATGGTTAAAGCAGACAGTTTCTGGAAAAGGAGAGATTTTTGTTAAAAAGGATGTAGAGAACATTGTTAGAAAATTAAAAACAAATAAAACTCCAGGGCCAGGTTCTTAAGATCATATGCAGAGCAGCTCAGTCCCATTTTTGATTTTATTTTTAGTCTGTCAGTACAATATAATTCATTTTTATATAGCCGAAAATCACACAAGGAGTGCCACAATGGGTTTTAACAGGTTCTGCCTCTTGACAGCATCACCGAGCCTTGACTCTCTAAGAAGACAAGGAAAAACTCCCCAAAAAAAGCTAGTAGGGAAAAAATGTAAGAAACCTTAGGAAAGGTAGTTCAAAGAGAGACTCTTTTCCATGTAGGTTGGGTGTGCAGTGGGTGTCAAAAAAAAGGGGATAAATACAATACACAGAACAGAACACAAGTAATCTTCAATACAATATAATAGCGCAATAGAAATAGTACAAGTACAGAGCAGAATTCAACAGGAGATGATATCACATTAGAACAGCAAAAAGTTCCAAGGCTGTGGAAACTGGCCACAGTGATTCCAGTAGGTAAAAACAAAAACCTGGTCATGAAATCATTTGAAAAACTTACAAATAGGAAACTGCCAGAGTAAGCTCAAGGCTTTATTAGATCCATTTCATTTTGCACACCAGCTGCAGTGTGTGTGCTCGTGGGAGACAGTTTAAGGCCTCAGGTGATGGTAATTCTCCTCCAATCCAGGGGGTGGTGCTGTGTGAGAACATTCTCTTTTGTCTTCCCTCTGCAGACCGAAAGATTGACAACTCTTCTCCACCAACGTCACTTCCAGTGTCTGTCCACCTGGGCCCGCCTCTTCCTGCCTATCCATATGACCAGAATATCCGCCATCTTGAGCAGTCACAAAAGGACACTGGTCCAAGAAGACTTGATTTTTGTGCTTTCACACGCTTTGTTTTGGAAACAAAATAATTTCAATTATATGGGGCTTGCCCAAGGGTGCCCCAACACTCTGACTGTCTCTGTTATATTATTACACAGCCTAATAGAGAGACAGAGGACGCCATTGTCACTTTGCTTAATCTCTTGTATAGGCGCTTGCAGGGCATCAAGACTCATGTGAGGCTCAACAACAACAACAACAACATTTATTTATATAGCACATTTTCATACAAAAAGTAGCTCAAAGTGCTTTACATAATGAAGAGAAGAAAAATAAAAGACAAAATAAGAAATTAAAATAAGACAACATTAATTAACATAGAAAGGAGTAAGGTCCGATAGCCAGGGTGGACAGAAACAACAAAAAAAAACTCCAGAAGGCTGGAGAAAAAAATAAAATCTGTAGGGGTTCCAGGCCACGAGACCACCCAGTCCCCTCCTATTGTAGACTTCTCATCAACTTGTAATACCATTCAACCCCACCTTCTTGCAAAGGGACTTATTACAGATTTTAATTTGGATTTCAGTTTAAGAGGTTGGCTAGGTAATTTTTAATGGACAGGACTCAGAGAATGAAAGTCAGTTGCTGATTGTCTCTAACATGCTGTCATCCTCCACTGGGTCCCTGTATACGTTTAATATTCCACTATACTCTGTGCAGATATATCTTATAAATCTGCCTTTTTCTACTCACATGCACAGGGGTTCACCACATAGAACTGCTAGGCAAACATCCATATTACTAACCGAGAATGCTAAACCGGATGATGGACGCAGGCACATCCGGCAATGGGCCGTAGCTGCAAAAAGACGTACTGCGCAGGCGCAAAAAGAGTCCGCGAGAGTCGGCTGAGGAGCCGAGAAAGGCGGACAAAAGAGGGCGAGAGAGGCGGATGAGGGGCCGTGAGAGGCGGACAAGACCACAGAAAAAAGGAGTGAGCACAGGAAAAATGGAGAAATGAGGAAACGCAGGCAAAGAACGAAACACATTGCACACGAGACTAGACCCAAAAAAAAAAAAAAAAAAAAAAGAGGCTTGCGCACAACAGCAAGGCAACACCCCCCCCTACAGGCACCGGACGGGACACACACCAAGAGGGGGATTCAACAAGCCCATGGAACACAAAAAAAAGAACACAAAACCACCCCACAGACCCTACAAGCAAGGGACGGGACACACACAAACAGGGGGATTCAACAAGACACAGGAACACAAAAAGAAAGAAGACGCTCGCGCGACAACAATCCTCACCCCCCCCCCCCCCCACACACACAAACATCCATAAGAAGTGACACCCTAAGCCACATATTCTAAAGTGAACATCAACACCTTCACACTAGACAGCATAGGTGTCAGCATTGGTGGATCTCCTTACAATAAAGCACTATTAACCGTTCAACTGCAGAAAAAGAAACATATTAACAGTGACTGCGATCCTTCTTATTACTTATCCATATTTCGCATGCTGAGAAAGAAACAAGTCATGAATACACGGTCACGGGTACAAAACGAAAAGGAAAGGATAACAGGAACAAACACACGAACACGAAAGAAACAACAAAATAGACGGCTATGCAGCATAGGTGGATCTCATTACAATAAGGCACTATTAACCGTTCAAACGCAGAAAAGGCTCCATATTAACAGTGAGTGCAATACTCCTTATTACTTATCCATATTTCTAAAAGAAAAAATGACTCGACTCCAAAAACGCAAAGCTCAACTAAAGCTTCTAACTAATGATGTACCTAAAAGTAAAAACTTTATGAACTGCATTACATCCTACAATAGTTCATTTAATATGCACAAATCTACATCCTAGATCCACATGACGCAAACTATCAATCAAAGTGCTGCATCGCAACAGGCACGGATTCAAAACGAAACACCTCCCGTCTCAGACATACGTTAATGGCAGCGAGGGCTACAACGGGCTTCTCACACAGCACAGGCAAATCGATTACAGCTCCAAAACAACACGTCCCAAATACTACACATGCAACAACGCGCCTCTCAAACGGCACAAGCAAAACATACACCAGGAAAATTCATTCGGATTAATGAATGTCATTTGCAATCATTGTCATTCAGTTCACTTCCCTGAAGAAACAACTGGCAATACAAGTTATACATTTACACGTTGTTGTCAAAAGGGTCAAATTAGACTGCCTTCTTTACATTCATATACTGAATATCTACAGAAGCTTATAACTGACGATGTACCTGAAAGTGAAATCTTTATCAACTACATTAGATCCTACAAATCGGAATCCACTATGAACATTAACGGTGGCACTGCACGTGACATCCATCTTTAAAAAATGTTGTTTATTGATGAATGTTCAATGGCATGAACAAACGTTTATGAATAATAATATTCGATTTGGAGGAAAGGTACTTTTATGAGGAGGAGATTTTAGACAGTGATTAGCTATTCTTCCAGATACCATGCACTCAGCTATTGTTCAGTGCACCTTAAAATACGCAGACAATTGGCATTGCTTTCAAAAGATACAGTTAGTAAAAAAGATACGATGTCCAGAACCAGATCATAACAATTGCTTATTACAACTGAGAGATGGTACACTCACCAATACCGATGGACTTCAGCCACATATTATTACAATTCCTCAAGCCTTTATCTGCGACGACTTAGTTACAGAGAGATTTGGAACAGCAATCTCATTAGACCAAATGCCCCTTTTAACACAACGCACTATATTATGTCCAAAAAATATTAATGTGGAAAACATAAATACCCAAGTCATTCCATTACTTCCTGGAAAGACACAACTCTTTCTAAGCTCTGACAAACTTGACTCTGATCACAACAATAGCCATCTTAAATGACCTTACAAGTTCTGAGCTGGAATTACCTTTTACACTTAAACGGCGTGTACAAAGAAATTTTCACATAAACCTTTACACTGTGCCACACACTTTATTGTTTGCTTTCTATTTGCATCATCTACACCGTCACACTATTCTATATCTCATTCATACATCACGCTCTTTGTCATTCCCAACACCAGGGGTTGGCGAGCGAAGCGAGCAGGGGGCGGAGCCCCCTAGTTATAATAGAAAACAAGACAGATAGACACATCTTTGTGTGTCAAAGTCAGTATGAAACTGTATCCTCTTTAGCCTTATATGGAATTGTATGATTCACCTAACTGGGGGCCTGCACGTGAAGAAAGAGTATAAAGCCCGGCAAACCTTTAAAGCCGACGGACAGATGGGAGATAACGTCATCCAATCCGGAAAATCCTTTCACTGCAACGGCAAAAATGGCAGACTCTACACATCAGATACCCACTCCTGAACTGGGTTTTTGCCATTGGATTCCTTCGTCTGTTATGCAGTGTAAGATGTCATTAAACAAAGCTAAGTTATTTCTCCTATGTGATTTATTACCGCAGTTTCACTAGGGAGGGGTATCGCCTTTGACAAAACCAATTACAAAAGAACTCATTCCTTTTTTTACATTTTCTCTACTACCAGTTGTAGTTGATGCTGTGCAATTAGTTCACGCTTTTGTTTTCAGTCGGCTAGATTACTGTAACACACTCCTCTCAGGACTACCAAAAAAAGACATCAATCGATTGCAATGAGTGCAGAATGCAATTACTAGAATCTTAACTTGGAAAAGAAAATCTGAGCACATATCTCTAGTTCTGATGTCACTACACTGGTTACCTGTGTCATTTAGGATTGACTTTAAAATACTGCTGATAGTTTACAAAGCATTAAATAATCTCGTTCCACCCTATATTTCAGAATTTCTTTCACCTTACACTCCAAATCGTAACCTTAGATCTTCAGATGAGTGTCTGCTTATTATTCCGAGAGCTAAACTTAAAAGAAGTGGTGAGGCGGCCTTCTGTTGTTATGCACCTAAAATCTGGAATAGCTTACCGATAGAAATTTGCCAGGCTAATATGGTGGAGCACTTTAAAAAAACTGCTAACAACTCATTACTTTAACATGGTTTTCTTATAGCTTCATTTTAGTGTAATCCTGATATTCTGTATATGCATTGAATTATCATTTCTATCATGGCTCCATGATCCGTACTAACCCCTACTTTCTCTTCTGTTCTTTTTCTGGTTTTCTGTGGTGGTGATCTGCGCCACCACCACCTGATCAGGGCACCATGATGTCCCTACATTGATGGATTAAAGGCCGGAAATCCACACGACCGTCATCATTAAGTTCTTCCACGTGAACCCTGAATAAAATGAGGACTGATTGTGGGGTCATTTATGTTAGGTAGAATGCCTGGAGGAGGCTGGGTGATCTCGTGGCCTAGGAACCCCTGCAGATTTTATTTTTTTCTCCAGCCGTCTGGATTTTTTTTTCTGTTCTCCCTGGCCATTGGACCTTACTTTTATTCTATGTTAATTAGTGTTCCCTAATTCTATTTTCTTATTTATTTTGTCTTTTTTCACTTTCTTCATCATGTAAAGCACTTTAAGCTATATCATTTGTATGAAAATGTGCTATAGAAATAAATGTTTTTGTTGATTGTTTCAGCATTCAGTGTGAACGCATCCAAAGATTTCTCTCAATATGAGTAGCAGATTGGTGTAGCAGAAAAGTAACTATTGAAAATACACAAAAAGAAAATTGAAATACAAGATGAAGTGTTTGCAGGGGCACAATGACAACAACACAGCAACAAACTCTTAACTTATGCTCTTTTAACATTTTTACTTGAGATCATGTACGTTAGGTAGAATGCCCAGTAGGGGCTGGGTGGTCTCGTGGCCTCGGAACCCATGCAGATATTTTTTTTTTCTCCAGCCTTCTGCAGTTTTTTTTTGTCCTCCTGGCCAGTGGACCTTACTTTATTCTTTCTTACTTATTATTTCCTAATCTTATTTTTATATATTTCTTTATTCTTTCTTCAACTTGTAAAGTACTTTGAGCTACATCTTTTGTATGAAACGTGCTTTAAAAATAAATGCTGTTGTTGTTGTTGATAACCTCACACAAAGAAGTCAATGGAGGCATGTACTTGAAAGGAAATACTACATGATTAGAAGATTGCACAACTAGGATTAAAAAGGCTAAAAATAAATTCATTTCCAGGTTTAGACAACAAAGAGTCTGGAGCTTATATTCATGAATCAGTAGTGCATATTTTTTCAGGCATACAGTAATTACATTCAACGGGAAAATTAAAAAAGTTAGCAAGCTCTATATAAAAAAGAAGATTAGGCTGAATCTCCTGGAAAAGAAGTCCTGGCCTATTTATGCATGTTCTCCACGTGTGCATATTGTTTTTTGTTCAGATACACAGGTTATTACTGTCCATATGGGTTGACTGGTAACAAATTAACGTTCTGTAATTGAGGATGCCCTGTGCTCGACTGGCTCCTTAAAAGAAGTGACATTTGATCCTTTTACCTCTCCATCAAAGCAAAACTTTAGGCAATCTGATTACAGGGGCATTTTGTTAGTGTTTTTTGTTGCTATGCTGTTATCTAAAATACTGATCTGCAGGAAACCGCTGGCTGTGCTTCTCTTCCAGCTAATGATTTCTATCTGATAGTCTTTAAATAAACACTTGGTGTTGTTTCTCAATGCCTTTGCACTCCAAAACCTGTGAAGCCCATAAAGAAAGGTCTCCCTGGCAGATGCATCTCTTCTATAAGAGCCTTAAGAGTCCTCACTGTCAAAGTGGGACAGCGTTGAGTTCTGTTTCACTTTAGTGGTGTTTCGTCTCCCTCTTTGACTGTAGCCACATACATTTCCTTCACTCTTCCTTGATGTCTTTCTATGATCCAGCAGGGGTTCTTCTCCTTACATAGTACTTCTGCTAAACTGTGACTAGCTTCTTCTATTTGTATCAATAGAAAACCATCTAGCTGTCCTTGAACTCTCAACACATTAAGATTAATGGATCATCTTCATAAATGTAAAAAAATGGAGGTCCACTGTAAATCAGAGTTGCATAGCTAGAGATCAGTAACAGGAACGTATAACTTTTGGGCCTGGTTGTCTTACATTCTGTACAATCCTCTTTGGTTCAGTCCTGTTGTCTTTACTTGCTAATATTCTTTATGACCATCTTTCTTTATTCTATGTTTACTTATATATTCACTATATTTAACTCTAAATGTCAATTCTTTTTTGTTTTATGTTTATCTTATTCAATAAAAATGTAATCACAAAAAATAATTGTCATCCAGTACTATTTTATCACACTGTATTGTTTTACTGATGGCAGGGTGGAATGGGTGAAGAAGAGTGTCAGGAGTAATTTGTGATAGACGGTTATTAGCAAGAGTGAAAGGGAAGGTCTACAGAATGGTAGTGAGACCAGCTATGTTATATGGGTTGGAGACGGTGGCACTGACCAGAAAGCAGGAGACGGAGCTGGAGGTGGCAGAGTTAAAGATGCTAAGATTTGCACTGGGTGTGAGCAAGGACGGACAGGATTAGACATGAGGACATTAAAGGGTCAGCTCAGGTTGGAAGGTTGGGAGATGAGGTGAGGTGAGATTGTGTTGGTTTGGACAAGTGCAGAGGAGAGATGCTGGGTATATTGGGAGAAGGCCTAAGAGGAGGTTTATGGATGTGGTGAGAGAGGACATGCTGGTGATGGGTGTAACAGAACAAGATGCAGAGGACAGGAAGAGATGAAGAAAGATGATCTGCTGTGGCAACCACTAACAGGAGCAGCCGAAAGAAGAAAACAGTACTGTTTTGTTGTGGAAAGGTTTTTGGGGACAACTCTCCTTAAAACATTAAGACTCTTTCCAAATGCAAATTCTTTTGATGTGAAACCATAGTGTAATGTTTATGTCTCTTTACTTTGTCAGTCCTTACACTTACCATGTTATGATCAGAGATTTTAAATATTTAGTGCACCTGACCCTGACAGGACTTCTACAATCTTTATAACTTTCTGAGGGTTTTAATACTCAGGGATATGAAACGTAGATTAAAACATACATTTAATACATCAGCAATTTCATCCTGTCTTACTGCGATGAAATTTTGCTTTTTGTTGAGCCCCACCATGTTACAGTTTTGGGTCAATCATTTCAATGGTGAGAATTCCTCAGTGCGTGCTTGTTAGTAGCATCATCATTAGCGAATAAATTAGTGCATGTAGTTCATAAAGGAGCCCCTGGTTATTCAAGTTTACAGACAGAACTCTGTACTTAGTGAATTTCTAAACTTTAATTTTATTTTGTTTTCCTGATTATCAAATCATTGAGTGGGGACGTACACAAGGAACCACTGAAACGTGGTGATGGACATGACATACTCCTAATTACACAAACTAAGAAGCACACATTTTCTTATCAGTTAATGATTCTGTGGATTTTAATAAAGTGATATGTTGCACTAAATAAATGTTTTTTTAGACGCTCATGGTGCAGTTTTATTTGTAAAGATTGAAACACAAGTGCAGTGAAACAACAATGCAGGATTAAATTAAGACACGTTATTTATTTAAAATGTGCACTCCACACTCTGCAAAAAGCCACATGTGACTCACTTGACTCCTACCCTGATGAAGGGTGTTGGACTTAGTTGAAGTAAATGTCACATTAAGCAGAACTGAATGTTCTTATTTTCATAGAATACTCAACATTAGTTTAAAATATAACACCCACACAGACTGATATCATCTTTCCAGTATCTGATAAATAACAAGAAATAGGCTAAAAAAATAGTTCAAAACATCACACTATAAAGGACAGCAAGCATGAGCTGGCAACCCAGCCTGGGATGGTTCAAGGTTCCCTACCCACCCAGAATGCAAACCAATGCTTGGACAGGAATTGAAGGCAGGATGTTCCCTGCCTCAATCAAGAAATGCCAATGACACAGCAAAGATGTTGACATCTGGGAAGGGCTCAGTTGAGGACTGAACAGCTGGGAGGCCATTATGCCAGAAGTACAGGGGGAGATAAAATATATGAACTATTTTCTCCCCTAAGACATGAGATAACAGCATTCATGGTGTATGGCACATGTATAGATACCCACAGGGTATGCTGGGATCTGTAGTCTTGCAGGGTGGCCCTGTTGGGTTCCCTGGGTGTTCCCAGCGGGTGCTGCAGATATATGTGAATTTTACTTTGTCAGACTTCTAAATCCTGAAGTGCTTCCAACAAACCATGTCTTAACACTAGAAGTACTCCCAGGTCCTAGATAAAAAGAATCATTCTGCCTCACCTCAACACTTCAACACTTCCTTGGAGGAAGAAGAGTGGGGTGGTGCATTGCTGTGTTATTGCTGTGGTGTGCTGGTGGGATACATTTTGGTATTTTGATTGCCCTTTGGACTTTAAAAGTCAGTTCCCCATTTTGGCCCCGCTTAGGCCAAAACCTACAGGTAGAAGTTGGGGCTGGTTGCCTAAGGGTGGTGCTACATAAAACAGGTTTGTGGAGGTCCTGGTCTTATTTTACAGGCCTCGCACCCCTTTTCACCATGTCTCAAACTCTTAATTACAACAGCAAGAACACTGGAAGGAAAAGGGAGAGCAGCTTAGTGGGCCTGCCTTAAACAAAGCGGGAAAAAAAGCACAAATTGGATTCTTATTTTTATTGTTTGGTATAAAAGGTGACTATCTTTATCTTTCCATAAGTAAAACGAAAGAGGTTCATTTCTGTGATGCAAAGATATCATTTACAGCAGAAAAAGACAGAGAAAGAGAAAGAAAAAGGTAAGATCAAAGGACAACTATATCAAAAGAGCACTGTGGGCTCAGGGTTAAGCAACAATCAAAAGAAAAAACCAAGACAACCGCAGGAGGAAATTAGCAGAGAATGTTTACTCATGACAGAAAAGGCTCTTTCCTTTCCAAACTGCATACAAGAACTGACCATGCTTTTCTCTTAAACAAGATGGGCACCAGAAGAAACTATCCACACCCCCATGATGTCACACAAATGCAAGCACATGGGACGCACCCCCTAGCAACATCTGATGCCACAGACGATAATTCGCAAAAGGCGACAACTGATGGTATGACCAATATACTACTAAACAACGGGAAGTAAATACAGTAAACAAAATATAATTCTGACTGTGTTTGAATCATCTTTCTTGCTTAATTTAACACAAAAATATGCACAAATATTAAAATTTATTTTATTTTACTAGTAAGTCATTATGTGAATGTGGAGTGATCTCATGGGGGTCCTATATTTTTCGAATACAGTATACTTGTTTTTGCTGCGTATTTTAAACATCCTTTTCTCTGCTTCTACCTGTATTCTCTGAATTATGAGCCATATTTAAGTGAATGCAGCTCTGAATCTTACGTGGGTGAGGTGATGAAAAAATAACATCATTAATTTCAATAACACATTTTCATACAATAATCCATATTACTAACCGAGAATGCTAAACCGGATGGACGCAGGGACATCCGGCCAAGGGCCGTAGCCGCAAAAAGACGTACTGCGCAGGCGCACCAAGAAATGAGGCTCCGCGAGAGGCGGCCGCGACCACAGAAAAAGGGAGTGAGCACAGAAAAAAGGAGTCAAACGCAGGCCACGCACAGCGCCGCACAAAACCCATTGCACACGAAACTAGCACACAAAAAAAAGAAGCCGCTCGCGCCCACCTGCAAGCCAAACCCCCGCCCCTCCCCCTCCCACAGGCACCAGACGGGACACACACAAAGAGGACAATTCAACAAGCCCCTGGGACACAAAAAAAAGAACCCAAAACCACCCCACCCACCCTACAAGCAACGGACGGGACACACACAAAGAGGAGGCTCAGACACCGAAAAAGCACACGGCCCGCACGAATCACAATGCACACGAAACGGGACCCACACAAACAGGAGGATTTAACAAGCTCCTAACACAACAAAAAAAAGAAGCCATGACCGCCACGCCAGGCCCATTAGAGACGAGACATGGCACACGAAACGTTCACAACAACGACGAATCAGACCCACAAACACACTAACATCAATAAGAAGTGTCATCCAAAGCCCCATTTCTAAAGGAACCGTCCATATTACACATATGTCATTTCAACACCTTCACACTAGGCAGCATAGGTGGATCTGCTTACAATAAAGCACTATTAACCGTTCAACTGCAGAAAAGGCTCCATATTAACAGTGAGTGCGATCCTCCTTATTACTTATCCATATTTCGCATGCTGAGGAACAAACAAGTCATGAATACACGCTCACGGGTACAAAACGATTCGGCTTGGATAACGGGACCAAACACACGAACCCGCATGAAAAAAAAAAATACACGGCGGCTCATCTGCATTACATCCTACAATACTTCATTTGATTTTGCATCTACCGGAGTAAATATCATGTCACCAAAAGGCAATGACCCATACTGCTTTCGCGTATGTGGACAAATATTACATCGCATTGGAACAGTGCACCCTGAAACAAATCAAGAACGCAAATATGCACAAATCACGTCGGCACCTACAAAGCGCTTCTGAAACCGCGGAAGAAAAAATGTCTCGGCTCCAAAAACACATGTCACTCCTTATTCCAAATACCGGTCCCAATCACAGAAACATCGGTATCCACTATGACAATTCACAGTAACAATGCACGTGACATCCGTCTTGCCACACTATTAATTATAGATGAATGTACAATGGCATCCAGTCACTTACTCAACACCATTGATAAACTTCTACAAACGTTGATGAATAAGAATATTCCCTTTGCGAGAAAGGTACTTTTATTAGGAGGAGATTTTAGACAGTGCTTAACTATTACTCCACTTACAATCCGCTCAGCTATTGTTCAGTCCACCTTAAAATACGCGGACAATTGGCATTGCGTTGATGAATAATAATATTCCCTTTGCAGTAAAGGTACTTTTATTAGGAGTAGATTTTAGACAGTGCTTAGCTATTGCTCCACATACCGTGCGCTCAGCTATTATTCAGTCCACCTTAAAATACGCGACGACGTCATATAAACAACACGAGACCGAATTCCAATACATATACAGGCGCGAGACCTGATTGGTGATAATACGAAGAAACGAACAGTCCGCATATTAAAAGTGAGTTAGATCCTACTTATTACTTATCCATATTCCTCACGATAAAGATCAAACAACTCATCAATTCACGATCACGGATACAAAACTAGACGGCTCGAGTAACGGGACCACAAAAACGAACCCGCATCAAACAAAAAAATACACCTCGCCGCGCTTCTAAAAACGGGGAACAAAAAATGTTACGCGAACAACTGGCTTTGCTTTCTAAACATACACTTGGTACAAAACATGCGATTTCAAGATCCCGAATATAACAATTGGTTATTACAACTAGAACATTGTACCCTCACCAATACAGATGGACTTCACCCAGATATTATTACAATTCCTCAACCCAAAATCTGCGATGACTTACGGAGATATTTGGAACAGCGGTCTCATTAGACAAAATGCCCCTTTTAACACAACGCACTATATTATGTCCAAAAAAAAAAAGGGTTTATCCAATGGCACACGTTTAGTCGTCAACACCATGACACACAATGTTATTCAAGCAACAGTTCTTACAGGATCACATTCTAACAATACAGTTCTCATTCCTAGAATTGACCTTACGAGTTCTGACCTAGAATTACCTTTTACATTGAAACGCCGACAGTTCCCCATTAAACCTGCATTTGCCATGACCATCAACAAATCACAAGGACAAACCATGAACAAGGTTGGCATCTACCTCTCTGAGCCCGTTTTTGGACATGGACAACTTTATGTTGCCTTCTCACGTGTTCGACGTTCATCTGACGTTAAAGTTAAAGTTATAAATTCTCCATGCCAAGGAAGACTCATTCAAGGACAGGACACCATCTTTACTACTAATGTTGTGTACAAAGAAATATTCCAATAAACCATTACTCTGTGCCAAACACTGTATTTTTGGCTTTCTATATGCATCATCCACACCTGCACACTATTCTATATCTAATTCATACATCTCACTCTTTGTCATGCCCCAACGCCAGGGGTTGGCGAGCGAAGCGAGCAGGGGGCGGAGCCCCCTAGTAAATAAATAAACAATATCATTCCTACCATTAACAAATTGAATAAACCCATACACATTTAAGGTTGTGTCTTTCTTTATTTTATTTTTTATAAGATTCCACTTGGTAGCCATCCAGGTTGGCTGCTCTCCCACTTTGAACTGAGTTATATATCATCTAATAATTCTGAAAGTGTCAGAGGTTTATCCAGTTGCACAGCACTAAGAGTATCTAGCTGTGATAACTGTAATGAATCAAGAAACTCATTAGATTGTGTTTTCTTTAAACTGAGTAGAATATAAGGACTTACAGTTCTCTCTAAATGTTTAAGTTATAGTTTTATGGTTAATAATTTTGTCTCCATCTGTGTTGTTAATTGCTGCTATTGCATTAGGGACTTTGATCGTATTGACCTTTTCTCTGTGTTCATAATAATGATGCTGTGATTTAAAAATAAGCTGTTCCACATTAGAAGTTAATCTGTGATTGCAGAACCTGTCATTTCCTATAAAGTGCCGATAAACTGATGATTCAAAACAAAAATCATGATATAGTGAAAACATACACAAGCATTAAACAACAGAAAACAAATGCCTGGTGCCACACTAGAGTTTGCATTAGGACAGACCTGGGGCCTCATGCATAACACCATGCATAGAATTCACACTAAAACATGGCATAAGGACAAAAGCGGAAATGTGTGTACGTACAAAAAAATCCAGATGCATAAATCTGTGCGTTCGCCAACTTCCACGTTCTTCCGCTCCATAAATCCCGGTGAGTGTGAAAAGTAATGCACGTGCACGCTCCTGCTGCCCCACACAAACTCCTCCCAGAATTACTCCTCTTTGAATATGCAAATCAATATAAATAGCCCTTAAGCTCAGCGTTCTGTGAAAAGGCAATGGCAAAAGCATGGGGGAAAACAGAAAAATTTCAGCATATACCAAATGGAGGCAAGGACAAACGTACTATTTGTTGGTTTAAACAGTGATATAAACAACAAAAGGAAGTTAATCGAGTGATATAGAATGTTGGAGAAACTCGAAAGCTCAAGTTCACAAAGTTGCACAGTGCCCAAAATAAAAAAGAAGTTGTCAGATATCAAAGTCGCCGTGAAAAGGCGAGTCGTAGCTCACTGTCTGAGTGTCATATGAAAGCTTATTAGGGTACAGAGAAAAAAAATAGGCACACTTTTATCTCGAAATGTCAACTTTAATCACGTAGTTTATTTTGTCATTAAAGTAGAACATCATAAACTTCATCTTGAAATTGTTTAATTTACTAGTTTCTCAAATACCATCGTAACTAAAGTAAATGCTTTGTTTTGTATTTGTTCTTCTATGTGCTCTGTGTGTGAATCACTACATGCTTCTTAAACGGGCTTTCTCTTCCTCTGACTGGACACAGAATCCATTACATTCGTGATATTGCAGCTCTCTGAATAATTTAAATACTGAGATGTATACTTGATATAATTTTCATGATGATAGGAGTTAAAGCATGTTATTAAACATGGGAATACGGTGGCGCAAAGATAGTGACGAGCCAGTGCCCTATCAAGAGACTGCCTCATGCAAGATGCTTGCTGCGCCGTGTGTGACCTTCGATGAAATAATTTATTGCAGCAGTACTGTCTCTTTCAAACGTACTAACTCCGAATTCCTATCCTTCCTTTTCTTTCTCCAAGTAACCAATCACCACACAATCAGCTCTGTAATAGACATTAAGCCATCTGTAAGCTTAGAATGCCGATTCTTCAAAACTTTTAAGGAACATTGAAATATCTTCACAGTACATGTTTATTATTCTATCCACCTATCCTTCCAGTGTCACGCCAGCCCCAGCTAGAATACAGTGCGAGGCAGGAACAATCCGTGAACGGGTCATCACATGCTTAATTATTAACAATATAGATTATTTAAATGATGTTAACATTTTATCTGTATAATGTAATAAACATATTTTGCTGCATTTCATCTTAAAAATGATATCGTCATCATATGTAAATACGCATTTTTTAAAGTGGTGCAGGTTGTGCAATATTATAACTGTATCACAAGTTTACAGTGAGGTAATTGTACTCATAAGTACAAAGCATTCTACAAGGAGCACTTGATGAACTGATTGAGTGCGTTTATAGTTCTTGGGATAAAACTGTTTCTGAACCGTGAGGAAAGGCTCTTAAGCGTCTGCAGTATGAGAGCAGTTCAATAGACAGTATGGCCAAGGCAGCATGTGCTTGATGCTGTATACCGATAATTCTCTTTTCGTTCAGATTGCACACTCAGATACAGTGGGATATATAGTCTGAGTGGTGCATTGAGAGGAACAACGATAAAGCAGCTATGGTATTTGGAATAGTTTGGCCATTCCGTGGACCATTATATTGTTACAGGTTAATTACAATCAGATACCTTAAACTAATAAACAATATGCGGTTAATCTCAGTGTATATTGTAAAGCCGTGTCAGGGATGTGAATCTAAAAACTAAAGGGAATACATACAGGAACAGTAGCACTGCTTTGATGCTAGGTGCCGCCAGTTTGCAAATCTGAGCGGAGAACTTGCGTATGCCAGGGTTTTAGCTAGCGTGAAAATGTGCATGGCTTTACGCCAAGTTTAGGTTTTATACATCGCTATTTGAGCGTGGAAATGGGCTTACGTAACATTTTTGTGCTCACACACCATTTATATATGAGGCCCCAGGGCATTGTATGGCCCCTGGGCCACATCCGGCCCTTTGGCTGTCCCTGACCAACCTATGTTAGGATTTGGGAAATTAGGAATCAAACATAATAACTGCATATCATGCATGCAATACCACCACATTATTTTTTATTCTAAAGATGACTATTTTTTTTTACGTACCTAATCAATTTAGATACATTTGTGTGTGTGTGTGTGTGTGTGTGTGTGTGCATGCGAGTATATACACCTTCATTGTAACGTGTTGACAAACAGACATTTACGAGAAATGTAAGTTAGCTGTTAGCCCTTATTTTTTGCATAATGTATAATGCTGGCCTTTGAAATACTGAAAAAATACGGACATTTTGAAAATTGTTTTTGTTTAAATAGTGATGTAATGTTGGTGTTTTTACTGTGACTGTTCCAAATTTACATAGCCTAATCATAACATCTGCTCTTACCAGTAGCAGATAATCAAAACCATACAATTTACTTCTTTCTATAAAGAGATAAAATAAATATGGAACAGAATTGAGTTCAGCCTATTTGTCTGGCCCTCCAAAACAGTCCAAGTTTCTCATGTGGCCTCTTGGGAAAATTAATTGCCTGCATTAGGACCTGAATTTTATCTGCTCCCCATTTGAAATTCTCTAACCCTTACTCAAAGGTTGAAATAACTTTGCAAAAATATGTTTGTTGGAGGACAAAACTAAAACTAAAACAGTTGTCTCCTGTAATGCAACTTGTTAATACACAAAGTGGCCCAAAATGTCCAGATTTCAGTCACTCACTACCAATCTTTTTTCTCAGGCTGACCACTCCAGGTTGACTACTGGCACTTTGTGTCTGAGAGCACTGCTGGGATATTAAAAACAGTTAAACAGGAGGTGTATGTTTCTTTCAGAAATAACATTAAGGAGTTCCTTCTTGAACACTGGGAATACAATCAAAAACTAAAAATAAAAATTTCAAAGCACTGAAATTGTTTTTTCTAAACCAGAGAGCTTAGCCATAACCACTGTCAGAAAAAAAATATAAGCTGTCGTTCACCAAAGTTGTACTCTAGAACAAGAGCCAAAATGGCAAAACACTGACAGAGACAAAAAGGAAACAGCAAAACTAAAAACCAGAACACCAAAAACAAGACTCTCCAAGAGTACCTCTGTAGTGACTGAATCTGTATCTCGGAAAAAGGAGCTTGCAATTCTACATTGCGTGAGGAAGACGGACCTTAGAAACAGTTAGGATCCTGTAAAAACCATTATCTTATGAGTGCTGCAGGAGATGAATGGGCATCCCAGAGGGTGATTCCTTGCCTGGACTGGATGCCATGGGAAAAGAAAGTAGAAGGACAGGCTGTCTGACTGGATGAGCACAAGAATCCTTACCCTGCAGGGAGACCAGTATGAGAGGAGGACCAGAAGAGACACCAGTATTCGGGTACTATGTCATCTGATAGGACAGAGGGCAGAATCCTTGGGATTTGGGCCCCCTTCTGATATCCCCAGAGCATCATTGGAGTTGGAGTTCCAAAAAACATCCCTATTGGGTTCTGTGAGTGCCACCAGGGGACACTGTAGAGGGTATTGAAGCAGACTGGGGCCTTTAGCCCTTAGCCCCGATGAAGGCACTCGAAGTCTCAGGACAGGCAGCAGAATCAAGATTTATTGTACAGTATGGTGCACATACAGACTCATAACAGATGCAATGAGCAATAAGCTATAGGCATCTCTCACATTTATTACAATTCTTATCCTACAAGCCCTTATTTATCCTCATCTGACTCCTATCATTACACTGCTCTAATCTTGCCTCTAATTAATTCTACTCATATTTCTTAACTGAGGGTATGTGAAAGCCCCTCTCTGTCTATCATTTCTGTTTGACAAGGCCTATCCTTACTCCCTACTAGCTCTTCGCTTGCTACCACTATTTATAGCCAAAGAGTTCACATTCCCTCTCTAAGCGAGGGGCCCATCTTTCTCCAGCTCTCCTGCACGTCTAACCTTTGGCTTAATGAACTATTGTTGGTTTCTAGCTCATACAGAATCATAAAAAAATATGTAGGCATAAGCCTTTTCAATCCAAACTCTTACATCTTAATACTTAGTAAAATATAGTGTCTACTTTTCTCATGTGCTTATAATACTTTTCTAATTACCAATTTTAAGAATACATTTTTCTATAGGGGATATGATACCAATTTTTGGGGGACTCCTGTCTGACCCAAGAAGTGCTTCCTACAGGCCAGGTCCCAGCCCCGGAAGTATGGCTGATAAAAGAAACCGCATCATCTTAATCGACAAGCAGAGTCAGCAGAAGGTGAGTGAAGCTTGATGGGATGAGTTTGAAGAAAGTGGATTGTTTTTCTGGGCTGTTTATTTTGGATGTTCTTATTTTGATCTGTGAAGATAATGTTGATTAATCCAAAAAGGGACTACATTTGAACCCATGACTGGTTTGGTTGTGCTTGTATCTGGGGTTTGCTGGTGCCCCCTACTGGTTACAGTCTGCACATACAGTAGTAATTTTGAAAATGATGATGTGAATTAAAGTTTAAACAAAAAATTCTAAAACTTTCTCAAACAAAGAAATAAAATTTTGGCTCATACATGGAAATGAAACTCTTAAATTAATGGATGACATTATGTGTGATGTCATTACTCCAACTGCATACAGGTCAGCAACATGCTTTACCTTGTTGTTCATGCTTTGGCAATTTTAAATGAGAAACTTTTACTACTGCAGTGTCATTTTCTTTCTAGCTTTTTTGTTTTTGACTACCATTCCTGTTTCAATTCTGTGCATTTGTTAAAAAGGTACGTTTGTGTACTTTCTGGTACTTTCATAGTGACTGACCTTGGCTAGTTTTCTGACTTAGATCTCCAGGTTCTAATTGAAAAGTGGTGCTCACACCAACACACCAAGCACACACTAGGGACAATTTAGGATAGCCAATGCACCTAACCTGCATGTCTTTGGACTGTGGGGGGAAACCCAAGCAGACACGGGGGGAACATGCAAACTCCACGCAGGGAGGAACCGGGAAGCAAACCCGGGTCTCCTAACTGCGAGACAGCAGCGCTACCCACTGCGCCAACGTGCCGCCCTCAAATCTAAACTTAAACTCATTTGTTTAAGACTGCTTTTTCTCTTTGACTACAATTGCTGTCTGATTTTAAATTTTATATTTTAGTTTTGTTTATAATGTGTGTTTTAGCTATTGCTCAGTGTCCTTGAGTGTTTAGAAAGGCGCCTACAAATAAATAAAATGTATAATTATTATTATTATTAGAGAAAACCATAAAAGAAAATGTGGATAGCAAAGTCTGGATATATATAGTCTTTACAAAACGCTTATGAAAAAGTAAAGATGACAAGGATGAATGTCGCAGGCGGCTTGTGATCTAGCACTCGTAGTTGTTCATTAGATGCTTTCTGACGATCAGATGGAAACGGCCACACATTGCCGGCACCCTCTTCTGATGTCTCTCTCACCCTCCTCTGACGTTGTCCTGTTCGCTTCTTCTCTTCCTCTTCTTCTTCTAATGTTGCTCTTCAGACAAGGCATATTTATTATCAAATTTCATGCCAGGGGTTTCACAACACATGATTGTTGCATACACCTGATTGGCTGGCTGTCAATATGATGGATGAATTTTGCTCAAACACTTTAATCTATCTTTTCCCCAAATAATAAAGTTTTTTGATGTGGCCTAGTATCTAATGGCATGTCTTCCTTTCCCAGACTGTAAACCCATTTAGCAACTTGTTATCCGAGATGTCCATCCTTTCTCAGGTTATAAAGTAATTGATAGCCTGAGGCATCACCATGTCTTCCTCTTTTTGTCTGAACAGCTGTTTTAAAAGTGAGGTACAATTGGGAAGAGGATATGCTTTTATATGTCTTGTGTTTAAATTCATATGTTGTTGTCTTGAACAAAATATAATGAAAATATAGACCAAAAATTACAGTTTTTGAACCCCACAACACTGCTGTCATCTTGTGCAGTCTACTCATAATGATGAGGCCACAGTGTTATAATTATGAGGTATCAAATATGAAAGGAACACAAATGTTCATTGCAGATTCATTGTCTGTGTCCAGAGACATGCAGCCAAAACCTGACATGGAAGAAAATATGGTTCTTCATGTTAATGTGGCCATGGCTGAACTGCCTGCCTCTCGGGCACACTTGTCAAGTGCAGCTGAAGGGACTGGTGAGCATTCAGTTTTGAGAAAAGTTGTGCAATCATTTCTGAGGAGTCTGACAAAATGGGTTATATACATAATATTACCACAGGAGGATTTCTTTCTAATTGGGGGTTGCTGTTCAAAGGAATGTGTAATTTGTGGAAAAATCAAATAAAACACATGCTTATCCGCTCTTCTGGAGAATTGTTTGATTCTTGAACTGTATAAAGTTGAGCTACTGATTGTTATAAAAGGAAATGCTATCTCCTAACCTGTTTACAATGAATGTTCTGTGGTCTGTGGCCAGTTTATATCCGCCCACTGCTACCCACCACAGCACAACACTCCCACACAGTTGTCTTCATCACCAACTGTAGCATAAAAAAATGTGTCCAGAGTAATCTTGCTGCAGAGATGTTGAGGAACGTAGCCATGTTAGCAGTCTACTGGTGCACCATCACTGCTGTTTGCCTTGGATTGGCAGGTAAATGTGAAAGTATGGGTGAGATCTGGGTTTGGGGGGATTTATGTTCAGGTTTGAATTTTTAATGTTTTGGATCATACATAGTGACAGCCAAATGAGTAAAAACTGGAGAAAAAATATGTTAGTATAAAAACTATTCAAGACTGCAAATTAACATTGTTTTTATATTCCATTGTCTCTTTGGCATAATTTTGGTTTTGAAAGGCATGGTGAACAACACAACAGACTACACAGTATTCAGACATGACACACCTCATCTCTGTAGCAGGATAGGTGCTTGGAGATAAAGAAATTATTTTAAAAGAGATGAATAAGTATACCGACTTTCTGCCATCTTCTGCCTTACATGTTGCACCAACAGAGTAGACCTTTGGCTTCTTTGCACTTTCTAACTTCTTGATGATTCTCTATCACTAGCCATGTCTGTAAAGTTCAATGGATGGCCATCATGAGATATGTTACAGGATAAGGTACACCCCAGTAATGATTGACACACACATGTGCACTTTTTCTCATTTAGGTGTCTTAGGCGAGAAAATCATTGATGGGAGAGAAGCCAAACCGCACAGCCGACCCTACATGGCCTATTTGAAGATACAAAGAGGCGAAGACTTTTTCAAATGTGGAGGTGTCATCATTCACCGAAGCTTCATTCTGTCAGCCGCCCACTGCAGTGGAAAGTAAGTGAACTCACCTGCTTAGATCCTGAAACATACATTCAATTTTTCATTTTCAAATTCTGTTTAGAGGATCACAAGGTGGTTGTAACCTGTCATTAGATGTAAAACAGGAATTAATGGATAGGATATGATAGGATAGGATAGGATAGAACACTAGTAGATTCATGCCCCACATTTGAGCACATAAATACAAAGTCAATTTATCTTTATAATGTAGAAGAAAGGGGAATAGTCTGAGAAACTCTACTGGGACACAGAGGGCACAGAGAACACATGCTCACAGAGTACCCAACTCAAGGAGCTTTGTTACAGCAGTGCAAACAACTGTGCTATCACACCATTAATGTGTTATTTAAAGCAGTATTGTGTTTATTAATACTAGTCAACCTAATTATGCCAGTTGCATCTACTGGACCAATTGAATTGAATCTATTGAATCCAATTCAGTGTCGAACAAATGCTTCACCTTAAGCTGAATAGACAGCTTCCTCATTGAGCTCCATGCACCCTGTGGTTCTGGTTCGAGTTCCCACAAGAAAGCCATCTGTCCATCCATATACTGATATCCGCTATCCATTCATTTATTTAAACTATCAGTTAATTCATCTATCAGTCCATTTACAGAACCAGTCCATTTGAGTATGTACTGAATGTGGGTTCGCTTCCCGGTTCCTCCCTGTGTGGATAGCGCTTTGAGTACTGAGAAAAGCGCTATATAAATGTAATGAATTATTAATTATTATTATTATTATATACATAATCCTACCCCTGGCATGGCTGGAGGAAGTTATTTTCACCAACATTAGGGACAACACACTAGCCAGCTTAGTATGGGACATGGCAACATCACAGCACCAGATGAACTAAAGTCAAGGCCTCAGGAGAAGAGGCTTATAATAAACACCGCAGGCTTGATGAGTATGGAAGACTACACGTGCCAAAACTAAATGCAATCCATCATGTAAAATACACCAAAAAGAATGCAGATTCATGTCATGCATTTAATTTTGAATGATTATCGTAGGGCGGCACGGTAGCGCAGTGGTAGCGCTGCTGCCTCGCAGTTAGAAGACCTGGGTTCGCTTCCCTGGTCCTCCCTGCGTGGAGTTTGCATGTTCTCCCCGTATCTGCGTGGGTTTCCTCCGGGCGCACAGTCCAAAGACATACAGGTTAGGTGGATTGGCGATTCTAAATTGGCCCTAGTGTGTGCTTGGTGTGTGGGTGTGTTTGTGTGTGTCCTGTGGTGGATTGGCACCCTGCCCAGGATTGGTTCCTGCCTTGTGCCCTGTGTTGGCTGGGATTGGCTCCAGCAGACCCCCGTGACCCTGTGTTCGGATTCAGCGGGTTGGAAAATGGATGGATGGATGATTATCGTAATTAAAAGAAATCAATCGAATTCTTCTTTGCTTATTTAATTATGGAACCAAAATGCCTGTCTTTCCAAGGCCACGACTTAAGTGTGCCAAAGCTAAATGAAATGAGGTGACCAGTCAGCATCACAGGGTGGCTGAACAGAAGGGGTAAGAAGCATTGCAGTCATGACTGTCTGTTCTCAATCAGTGAGAAGAGATACATGATCTAACTATCATAATGAGCACTGACACCAGCAGAAACACAGAGATATCAAGCCAGATAAGCAGTTTGAGCCCTTAGACCAGCTTTAATATCCCTTCAATCCTAGTAGGGAATCACCTCAAGTATGGGCTGACCTCCTCACCTGCTGCTACTGGAAACTTCAGAATGCTTGCAGATCGCGATGCTAATATTTACATCACCTGTGCTGAGGGTTCTCCAGAAAACTACGGAACATCACAGTTTCTTGTAGAGATTTTACTATCAATTAGTTAGCTGGCGATCAAAAACTGTTCTTGTCATGCTGGTCACTACACTGTCACCTCTTACGATGTAATGCATTATTTGAAAAAAGAAGAACTCTTGATAAAGAGGGTTTGTAGATGGGCCTGTGGTGGGGCTACTACTGGCTTCATTTGCTGATGGAGTGCTCACATTACCTCAACTGCTCCAGAATATCCACAGCTTGCTTAAACAAGTTGATGTGGCTATTTTCACTGTTCAGCATCAGCGTCTGCCAAATGTTCATCAAAGTACAATTGAAATAGGAAAAATAATAAGATCACAACATAATATCTGACTGTTATAGTTCCAGGTGCCTCACCATGTTTACACAAGCTAACTCTTTTGTTTTTAACTTTTATGCACTTTTTTAACAGATTATTACAGTTTTTTCCCAATTGCTTAAACACTATATCTTGAACAGACAGCTAGATAACCATTTGCTTTAATTCCGTCCTGAAAATTATCACACTATATTCAGAATTACAAACTGTGTTCCTGTTTTCAGTGTCATATCACAGATTGGTTGCACCATTTGAGCAGATCTTCAAACTCTAATCCCACTGGTAAAGCACACTCATCACCATACAACTAATCTGAAAACACTCTTCTCATTAATCAAATACAAGGTGTCAAAATGTAAGTTCTAGTAGCACTCGGCTTTCCATTTGAAAACAGTGTGTATCAAATTACTTCACACTTGATGCTAAACTACTGACTGCTTATAAATGAATGTGTGTGTGTTTATTGTGGCTTTTTTTGGAGGTACCTACAAAGGATAACCAACAGGGAAATAGAAAAGGAAAAGAAATAGGAAGAGCAAAGCAAAGTAAAGAACTGCAATATCAGATGATATTCATGCTACTGTGGTTGACTATATGCATGTCCATGGTTTGACAATGAGAGAAGACGGGCAACAAGTGCATCAGAATCTGCTACACAGTTCCTTCCATAGCCTGTGCCTTCAGAATTAATTACAGGTAAAGCACTTTACCTGTATGGTATTTAGCAGATTTACATAATTATAGGGACAGTCCCTATACCCTTAACCTGCAATTGCTCCATCCTGGGTATGATGTTAATCAGCATCCAGCCCTGCAAGCAGATCCTCCAACTTGCTGAGAGAACTTTGGAGTTGGTGGGAGGACTGGCACTCCAGAAACTGTAAAAAAAAACCTCACACTGTTCTACTCCATTTGAACTAGTGTGCTGCTCAGGTATCACCAGTTGCACGGCTACATTTGGATACTAATCTGGGATCCTGAGGTGTTTCATCATGTGGTGGGGTTGCAAGCACTGTATCAGTGTATGCTTCCATCCTCTTCCTCCTCCTCCTACTCCCTAGAGCTGTAGAAAAATGTTCATATTGGCAGTACTGGATAGATCCAACACAAAAATGACACTGAACTTAGATATTGGAAGATCTTTGCCTTAGAAGACCAAGCATCTTGTATGGCATGGATGAGGCTTTGTGGCCTGACACAGCCTGGAGACATGAAGCTGATGAATAATGTCTGTAATGTACAGTATTTGGCAGACATGTTCTTTTTATTGCAGTTTTTGCCATTTGTCATTTAGACTTTGAAATGCAGTCTCTGACTAGGAGAGGGTTGCATTATTCTGTCGATACTTATTTTTAACCTTAAAAAAGAAATGATTCACTCTGCTGTGAACACTCTAAAGATTAGTCATTGTGAATGCTGGTGTCTTCAACAAGGCAACCTTGGACGGAACAGACTTTTAGCAGCATGTTCCTTCAGTGGACACAGCAAGCTGGATCAGCTGTGTTCAAATGTTGATCCCTTTATTTGTAAACCTGTGCTCCATCTGAACAGGTCCAACTGTCTTACTGCCACCTACAAGCCTGTTATTGACAGCTGCAGCTCTTCATTATCCAAGCCAGATGTTCTTACATGTGTTTGGGGACTTGTTGTTTGGTTTATCACATCAGTTCTAACAAATGCTTGTATATATTTGGTATTTATATAGTTAAAACAGGGCTAAGGTTTGTTACAGGAATATCTGTCCTCTCTATTACAGTTTTTTACAATTGCTAAAGCACAATTTTGACAACAAGGCTCATTGTTGCAAATCATTTAGCACAATTCACAAAACACCTCACCCAAAGAGCAAAACACCTCACATATCCTGCAAAATGAAACACTGCAACCAAAACTACATATATAATGATCATAATCAAACTACTGCACTAAATGGCACACATGTCAGTTATATCACCAGTTTTTTGTCTAACCAACTACACACTGTTGGGCAAAATGAAAAGCACTCTCATCTTTAGTATGCTCTGCCACAATACTAAAATAGTCCAAATTGTAGAAAATTAGAGTGTTCACATGCACAGAAATATTTGCAGATACACACACATTTATTTTTTTATTTTTCACCAAACAAGTCATTGCAACAAATGCACAGCAGATATATTTACATTGGAGCAAACAAAAATATGCTCAGAAAAAACAGTAAACTGAAAAAGAAAATGTGCAGAAGAAATGGATAGAAAAAAAAGAGGCAAGAAAAATAATTAGGCAGCATCTTGCCTCTCAGCTGGGTCTGGCCACAATGCCTCGTCCACATCACAGGCAATATCTTCCCTTGCCAGACATCGAGGGAAGAAGCGCCTTGAGTGCCTTATCCATCCCTGAATCGCACCCACATCAATTTCATCACATGCCTCTTCCATAGCCTGCACAAGAGGCATGCGCACATAGGGCTGCCGGTCGTATACCTTCCACCGCCATGCCGAAAAGAACTCTTCTATGGGGTTCAGAAATGGTGAGAATGGTGGGAGGTATTGCACAAGAAACAGTGGGTGGTCAGCAAACCAATTTTGGACTGGGGCTGCATGATGAAAGCTCACATTGTCCCATACTACAACATACCGGGTTCTTGCATGATCTCCATCATTCATACGCTCTGGTGGAATGAGAATGTTATGGAGTCTGTCCAGAAATGTTAGAATATGGCCTGTGTTGTATGGTCCAAGGTTGGCATGACGGTGGAGGACACTATGCATATTGGAGATGGCAGCGCACATTGTGATGTTTCCACCATGTTGGCCAGGAACATCTATAATGGCTCTGTGGCCAATGACGTTTCTTCCCCTTCTTCTGGTCTTTGCTAGGTTGAAACCAGCCTCATTTATGAAGATGAACTCATGTGGGATTGCATGAGCATCCATTTCCAGTACTCCCTGAAAACAATGAACTAAAATCAGTCAATATGGTGTTATCCAGTACACTGGGAAACAATGTTGCGTGTAATGTGCTGCAGTCAATATTGTACTTACATCCACATACTGTATACTCGTCTGAGCTCTTTGTTTCTTTGAGAGTTTCTCTCAAAAGGCACCTTATACAATTGTTTCAGGCTGATTTGGTTTCGCTTGAGAATGTGAGCCAATGTGGACAGACTGACTCGTTGAATGTTGGTGAATATGGTGTTGTCTTGGATGATGTTGCTTTGAATTTCTCTTAATCTGATTTCATTATTCTCCAAGACCAAGTTTACAATGGCAGCTTCCTGTACCCCTGTGAACATTTCACCCCTTCCTCCACCATGGTTGTGTCTCTCAGTCCTTTACAAAAACAAAAAACAAAAATATAGGGCTTGGACAATGCAGCCTAAAGATTCCCCCACAGTAGAGTAAATTGGACAGGAAACTTGTACAGTTAGTGTATGACATTAGCCATTCATGAAGTACACAGGTGTCACCCAACTGATACATTATGACATGGGGTGTACTACACAGTGTGAAAGACATTTTGGTTGCATACCTGTGCTCCAGTCTAAATGTCCGGATGACAGAGGCGACAGTAAAACGGCTCAAGTTGGGCTGCACTCTACGTCCAGCCTCTTGAATTGTCAGCCCATGGTTGATGACATGATCAACTAAGGTTGCTCTGATTTCATTTGACAGTTGCTGTCTTCTTCGCCCATGACCTCCTATACCAGCTCTACCCCTACCTCTCACTCTTCCTCCCCTTCTCATCCTCACCCTCCCTCTTCCTCTTCCTCTCTCTGCAATGTCTTCCATTGTTTTTGAAAAAAAGGTGCTCACCTGTGGTCTTTTTATAGTGCTTACTTCCTGATTGAAGTGGTAACAATTAACCATTGAGGTGTTTGGCCAGGTGGCACATATATTGGCCAATTAGCTCATGTTCTGTCCTTTTGAATGGCAGTGTGTTGTAATGGCAAACATGTGACTTTATGTCAGATTGTTGTGTCTTATGCAGAGAACCGTGTTCAGTGCATTTAGAAAGTGCCATTTTGAATTACAAAATGTGTGTAAAGCAGGAAATGTATTTAGAGTTTTAGAGACTTGAGAAGAGGTCTTGTTCTCTGTGTGTCAGTTTGAATAATTGTGCTATGCATGTCATTTTTGTGTGTTAGCAATTGTGAAAAACTGTAAGAAAACAATAACCAAATCTCATTAAATTCATTGACAAATATGTATCTATCTACGAGGGACATTCAAAAAGTTTCCACACTTTTTTGAACTCTATTTATTAAGACTTTCAAAAATAAATTACATTACTTTTCTACATAGTGTAAAGACATTAGGGGTCACTGTCGCCCCTTTAACCCCAACAGACGGATGCTCCGGACACAGGGTAAAACCACCAAGAAGGTATTTATTCTTCTTCCTCTTATAAACAGTGCCCTAACCACCACAGCCACCACTAATAGAAATAAATATAATAGCAATAATCACAATTATTTTTCATTAACTCCGTTTTCTCCTCCACACCTCCCAGCAAGCTTTGTCTACCTCCACCCAACTCTGGCTCGCTTTCTGGGTCTTCAACAGTCTTTTATATACCTCTTGACCTGGAAGTGCTTCTGTTCTTCCTCCCATGTGACTTGCCAGCACTTCCAGCTGGAGAAGTCAAGTTCTTTAATCAGTCCAGAAGTACTTCGGGGCTTCCATCCTTGTGACTTTGTACTTCTGAGCTATGGGGAAAAACCTAAATCCCCAGGTTCTCTTTCAACGTCCCCTGGCATAACCCACGGTACCCAGCATGGCTGTGGTATAAAACCACATGTCCAATGGTGCCCTGCAGGAATCTGGGGCACCGTTACACTGCAGGGAAGCTACCATCTAACATCCTGGGGGAAGTATTGTCCCAAAGCGGTTGCGTTCACCCATCCTTCCATGGTATGGGCGTCCTAGCTGGGTTGAGCTGCTGTCTATTACAATAGTCACCTTCATTTGTAATGCGATTTTCCCAGCATTGTACCATCTTTTTAATGCCCAATTACTACACCTCCTTCCTTCACTATTTCCAACGAAAATATAAAAGTGCAGAAACTTTTTGAACATCCCTCATATCTATCAAATTACCCAAAAAATGAAAGGATGCAGAAAAAGGAATAACAAATACCTTCACACCTTAACACTAGAATTACCAAAGCCTACGAAAAAACTCGTAAATCCGGCCCACCTTAAATTCCTTTGCACCTCTCTGTCAGTGTCTTTTTTCTTGTAAATGTGCCGATCAAGACAATAATGGAAATAATAGACTGTTATTTGGAATACATGCATTTCATGTGTGTTCCATTTCTACAATAATCTGTGTAAACACTTCGTTAAAACAGAAATCTTTTTCATATTTCAGAAATAAATGACAAAATGTAGGCATAAACTATATAATGCGTGAAGCCTGAAGTTCAAAGATCAAATAAACACTTTCACAAAAGGTTCAAGGAGGATATAACAGTTTCCGTGGCACAGCGGTAAGAATTGCTGACTTGTAATCAAGAGTCCCCTGGTTCGAGCCTCACTGCCTTGTATATTTACTGTTTTGAGTAATGAGCTGCTCTAAAACTCCAGCACTTCACTCCCAGATAATCAAGGCATGAGCTGGGAGAACTTTGTGCACGTTTTGCGGTGGTGGGGGGATGGAATAGTAGGCTGCTTGCTGCTTGTCTTGATCGGCACATTTACAGGACAAAAGATGATGGCGGAAAGGTGCGAAGGGATTTAAGGTGGGCCGGATTTACGAGTTTTTTCGTAGGCTTTGGTAATTCTAGTGTTAACAGCTGCCATTTTAGAATTTCAATAAGTACTCAATTGGTCTCTAAAAAGCATTGCATAGATGCTAATAACCGCCTCCCAGGAGGAACCAGGATTCTTGTGACAAAGTCTTGATAATGGATTATAGCGTTGCACCATTAGTCCTTGTCTCAAATTATGGATTTGAACTGTGTGTTAGTTTGGTGGTTTAGGTTCTGATCTTCTGGTAACAGCTCATAGCTTTCTACATCTCAGTTTGATTCTCATTGTTACCATTTTGGCTCCAGGTGAATTATTGTGCTGTTGTTAAAGACTCCTTGCCGTTCTTGTTTGACAACAGTAATGGTTAATTCCTCTGGTTTTTTAATACAATCAACAGTCCATGTATAAACCTGTTTGCTTAGATGTCCATCTCTAAAACCACCTGCATCTGCTGATCTGTTGCTAATAACAGTTAGCAGCTGCACTTGCTCTCAGTTTGTCAGCCAGCTATTCAAAGATGGCAGCTGAATTTAGAAGGCAGGCAGACAGCATCCAGCTGAGCCACTTCAGGTACTTGTATCTAAGATAACAGAATAACAATAATAATAATAATAATAATAATAATACATTTTAGAATGTTGTTAATGCTGGTTAATGCTAAGGATTGTTCTCCATATACTTTTCTCTGACTCACTTGATGTTTTCTGATCAACAGGAATATTACTGTAATTCTAGGGGCTCATGATATCTTGAACAGGGAGACATCATGGCAGAAGATTCTAGTGAAGAAGATAATTGTTCATGAGAAGTATAAGAAGCCAGCGCATGGAAATGACATCATGCTTTTGAAGGTGAGCTTCAGGACAAAGGCTTAGGTAAAAGGTTCAGTGGTCCTGCAACTCTGGTAGCAGGAATATTTTCACAGACATCTGTAGCCAAAGATTTTGAAGTGTGGCACTGTGATCTGTAAAGTTTATCCCACAGTACATGATTTACACCAAAAACTAAAGGCATGTATTGACACAGATGAACTATCTAACGTATGTAAACCAGCTAACAGAGAGAGATCAAAATTGCCATGTAAACAACCTGACAGGGAGATGGAACGAGACAAATGGAGGCAATTCCAGTAGGCTGTTTAAGGAGAGTAGGTGTATCTCATGGTTCTGTTGTCAGTTTATTGTGCTGCAGTGACTAGCTAGCTATTCCAGCAAAAGACTGAACTCATATTTGGAGATTGCATGCTCTTATGTTGTGAGTCTTGGACTATAGAGACGTTTAGAAACAATTGCTCATGGAAGCCCATCTACGTATGGATGGATGGCTTCATTTCTGCTCCTTTTGTTAGGCATTTAATTGTATTTTAAGTGGGCATGTATTGTGTGGTGTCCTTGCCAGACTGAGGTCACTACTCACTACTTAGAGAGTCTGCCAAAATTCAGGGAGAAATGGTGGGCATCAGTTTAGACTGAAATGTCAGCTGGCATTAGTGAGTGCCCACTCTGATCACAACGTGTCTTTTATTCATTTGAATCAGCTGCAGCACCAGGCCACATGGACTCCAGAGGTGCAGCCCATCAAGATTCCAGATGCAGGTGTGGATATCCAACCCAACACCAGCTGCTCTGCGGCGGGATGGGGCAAAACGAACACCAATAGTATGAGCAACAATGTGCTGAGAGAAGTAAACGTCAAAGTTCAGGATGTCAACAAATGTAAGGCTGCGAAAAAATACAACCTACAGGAAAAAGTGATCTGTGCACGAGGCACTGGCATTAAAGGGACCTGCAATGTAAGTACATGTCTCCAATACCCTCATTTGATTACTTTAATATTAATAATGACCACATGAAATAAAAAAAAACACAAAACTGTTCCCATGTGTTTGTCTGCTGATGTCCTACATGGGGCCTATTCAGCTCTGTCCATGGAGGCCTGCAGGATTTCATTGTAACTAATGTCTTAATTACAGGTCTAATTCTTGGCTGTAACTGACAATTAATTTTAGATTAAGCTGTGCACATGATATTCTTTGAGATGTAGGAGGATACACCATAGTGCCAGGAAACACAGAGAGAACCTGCACGATCAACAAAAGCAGTGATTAGGCCAGGATATGAACCCTAGAGTCTGCTACTGTGAGGTGGCACCACAATCACTGCACTGCAGTGCTACCCACAGTTCTCTGTAAGATATATTTCTGGACGAGAACTCAAGTTTGTCAGACGTTGCCTCAGATTAACAAGTCAGTCATTGTGAACATTCACGGTCCATCACAATTGGGCAGCGGTGAGCACTGCTGCCTCATGGAAACCGAATCCTGGCTCCAAATTCAATGCCAAGTTGCCACCTGGGTTTGTTTTCCTGCACAACTTCAAACATGTGAAGCTTACTGGGTTTTAAAGCATGAACTGGACCAGAGTAGGAGTGTGTGTGAGCGGTTTCTGCTTTGCATGTGATGCCTCAGATATCGGTTTCTGCCTCACCTGCTGCTCCATCCATCCATCCATCCATCCATTTTCCAACCCGCTGAATCCGAACACAGGGTCACGGGGGGTCTGCTGGAGCCAATCCCAGCCAACACAGGGCACAAGGCAGGAACCAATCCCGGGCAGGGTGCCAACTCACCGCAGGACACACACAAACACACCCACACACCAAGCACACACTAGGGCCAATGTAGAATCGCCAATCCACCTAACCAGCATGTCTTTGGACTGTGGGAGGAAACCGGAGTGCCCGGAGGAAACCCACGCAGACACGGGGAGAACATGCAAACTCCACGCAGGGAGGACCCGGGAAGTGAACCCGGGTCCCCAGGTCTCCCAACTGCGAGGCAGCAGCGCTACCCACTGCGTCACCGTGCCGCCACCTGCTGCTCCTCTTCACTGAATTGGGCTAAGTAGCCAAGATCTTAAACTTAAAATGAAAAGAGAACAAGTCAATGTGATTTGTTTGATGATCTGTTTTCCTGATATTCTATATAAAATGTCCACTATTTTTATTTCAGGGGGACTCCGGGGGTCCGCTGATCTGTCCCATCAGAGGAGCCCATCTGGCAGCTGTGGGAATTGTATCTTTTCGTTTGTCTAACGATAGACAGTGTGAAGACCCTGACCGCAATAACGTCTATATGAAGGTGTCGGCATATTGGAACTGGATTAAAAAACATATCAGGGCCAACTCCCTGACTTGGTGAGGCCACCACACTGCATTAAGCCAAATGAACTGCCAGCAATGTGAAAATCCGCAAGAGAGAGAGGAGGATGCAAGGTGACTTTGTCACCAGTAGCAATGCTTGTTAGCAAATGTAACTGCCTGCCTGAATAAACATTTCTGTCTAAGCAAACAAGCCTCTGGTTCATGACTGCAGCCTCAGCTTCTTTAGGAATACGTAACTCCATAGAATTAAACTCTACGTGGTGTCTCAAGATAGGATGGTTTCCTGGTTATTTAGTTCATGTTGTATTTATTGCCATCTGTGCTGAGCTCTGAGGCCCACTTGTTACTATTTCCTCCTTGATTATTTCAACTTTCATGAGTGAGACTGGGAATTTACACTTGGCGTGAAAATGAGGACTTTTTAGGTCTGAGAGAGAATTCAAGAAGCTCAGGAATGTAATCACAGATCATTTGTCCATCGTTCCCATTTAGGAATTTATTTTTCCAAGATAACAAAGATTTTATTATTATTAGCAGCTATTTTCAATAGACCTCTAGGACTCCACTCCATTGAGGAGGTTGTTGCTTTATATTATATGTTAGTGGTAACGCCTGGTTACACTATGGTTAAGATTAGGGTTGGTGGAGGGTTCTCTGACTCATGTCAAGTAAATCATGTGACAAAAACCTACAATCCAATTGGCTGTCCAGCAGAGCTACTGAATTGCGCTGCTATGGATGTCTGCAACTGAGCCCATCTCACTATGTTACCTGTCGAAGATAATGGCATAAACTGAAAAATATTTTGTATCTCTTGCTTTATGTGCAGCCTCAGTGTTCTTTCAACGTATCTGTTCAGTATCCTTGTATATCTCAACCTGTCTTGGCTGGTGCTTCCTCTTGCATTTGTATTTCCGTGAAGTCTGCTTCTGTCATTTCGAGTTGCGATGTTTGCCTCTTATGTTCTTTTTGACTACTACCAATAATGGACAGGTCCCCATTATCTGCTGTGAAAACATCATTTGTATTCTTGTGAATACTTCCTCTCTTTGAAGGTATAGTAACTCTCAGCATTCCTCCTATGCTTTTCCTCTGTATCATGTGTATTAACCTCCCTTGCCTGGCACTTCCTATCTCCATTGTTTTTGGGTGAGTAACTACAAAAAGCTGACTAATAAGACCAAAGCCAAACAGATCAATTAGATTGCTTAGAGAGACCAGACATCCATCCATCCATTTTCCAACCCGCTGAATCCAAATACAGGGTCACGGGGGTCTGCTGGAGCCAATCCCAGCCAACACAGGGCACAAGGCAGGAACCAATCCCGGGCAGGGTGCCAACCCACCGCAGGAGACCAGACATTAGCGTTTTATTATACAGCTTTCTTACATGGTTGACGCCTTTCATTTAGGCTAGAATTGGTTCCATTTCTTTTTGTTTTTTCACTTGGCGCACAGGCAGTTGAAATGACTTGGTCAATGTCACACAGTGTCAGTAGCAGGATTTGAAAGCACAACTCCAGGGTTTAAAGTCCAAAGCCTTAACCACTACACTACACCACACTGCCAGACATAAGGAGAAGCCTATCCCAGAAGCACTGGATTTAATGGAGCAACCAACTGTGAGGTGCCAGTCAATGCAGGACATGTGCACCCACACTCACTCATGCAGGACCAATCAATATTTAAGGTTGTTGGGGGAATCTGGAATATTCTGGAGAAAATCCACTCAGGCACCGTGAGAACTTGCAAAGGCCTTAATCACCAGGCCAGGATCTGAACCCAGGACTCTGGAACTGTGAGGCAGTATTGCTAAGCACTGCACCACCGAAAATTAATTCCATTTATTTATACATTGTTTTTATATTTTGCAATTGGAGACAGGTTAAATGACATAGGGAATGAATGGGCAACCTTTGGGCTTTGAAGTCAGATATCTTCTAAAAATTAAGGCTACTTAGGAAAGTTTAAAAAAATCTAAGAAGTATCTGCAAAAGTGATGGAGCAGAGTTATTTTGGCTAAACAGTAAAACAAGGAAACTGGGGACACCTAGTGGATTGTAAGCAATTCTTCACATAAAGGTTATACACTATTCTAATGTTCACAGTCAGAGGCTTATTAACTTTTCAAAGAGTGGCAGGATGGAGTTTTAAGCACCAACTACATATCTGCTTCCTGCACTGCTCCTCTAAAATCATTTTTAAGTCACAATCTCTGTTCAAATTCTCATTTTCAAAACACACAGAAACTGGACAGCAAGAAATGGACAAGATTTGGGAGATACACTGTCAACTATTTAGCACACATTATCCACTAAAACAAGTGTGATAGACTTACCGGACATTGATGCAATTGTTGAGGCTCTTCTAAGTTACTGTTTTAATAGGTAATTAACACTAGAATTACCACAGCCTATGAAAAAACTCATAATCCTATCTCAATGCAACTGTTGTTAGGGTTCTGTCTTTGTCCAGAAATGGTTTCATAAGCTTTATGAACTTAATCTTGGAAAGTCTTTCTCCTGTGGGGCGACTGGGATCTTTTTCTGAATAAGATCAAACACAGTTGTACATGGTGCGACAGGAGCTTCCACCTGCAGCTAAAGTCACTTCAGTACACATGTACTTTGTCAGCATGTGCGAATACCACATATATAATGTATATAAGTAACATATAAATGTTTTTTATATAAAGACCATCACAAAAAATAATCACAAACAGGAGTTTGCACGATATGTTGGCAAGATCTGTAAGGACACATGTGGGGTAGACTGACTGGCAGGATGATGTCCGACCTGTTGCTGCATCCAAATGATGGCATCTTTTGCCTTTACGCCTGGTGCAGCTACGTTGTTATTATATGTGAGTGGACGTTTCTTACGGGGAGGGCATTCTGTTCTCTTTTTCTGATGTAGAACCCTCATCCTCATCTAAGTTCACCTCTGTTATAGCACGTCTTTATCTGAAAACAGCAGTGTCAGATAGGGGGCAAGCATGAACGTGACTGAAAGAATAAAACAAACAAAAAAAAAAAACGCTAACCTTTACAAGTACCGTAAATTTACACTGGCTGTTACAGACTCAAATCAAATGTATGATTTTATTCTATAATAGTAAGAACAAGAGCAGCTCACTGCTCAAAACCGAGGCATCCAGGATCAAACCACAAACGTCTTGATTACGAGTCAACAGATCTTACCGCTTCTCCACCAAATCTGTCATATTAAGGTCATGTCAATGTCACACACTAACCTGATTTCTTTTTCTTCAGTTATATTCTTGAATAAAAGTGCACTTGTTTTGTTATACTTGTACATTTTATGAAAATGTTTATTTGATATTTGGACTTCAGGCTTCACATATTATACACTTCATGTCTACATTTTGTCAATTATTACTAAAACACGAAAAACATTTCTGTTTTAACGATGTGTTTACATAGATTGTTGTAGACACAGAATGATTTATTATTTACCCTCTACAACTCCAGGCAACTCACACTCAAGTTAACAGACATGAGCTGAGAGAACTTTCTACCCTTTCTGCATTGGTGGGGGATCGGATAACAGGCTGCTTGCTGCTTTTGCTGATCGATACATTTACAAGACAAAAGACGCTGATGAAAAGATGTGAATGGATTTAAGGTAGGCCGGGATTATGAGTTTTTTTGTAGGCTTTGGTACTTCTAGTGTTAAGAAACGAAAAAAGATCTCAAAAAGCACATGTTAGCACACGCCATGGCATCAGCCTTCTTTTTCAAATCAAATCTTACTCAGCTGTCGAAGCTCCGTCTCTCTGCCTGCTGTGACTCATAAGATGACCTCTTGGCTTTGTTCTTCCACTTTTATGGTCCCAGCTCTGGGTGGGCGGGACCAATATCACCCATCAGGGCCGTGGCTAAGGCCCCTCTCCTGCTAAATGCTCAATGCTGTGTAGAAAACAGGAGATACCTCTGGGTGGTGTTTGTCGACTTACTAGAACCGTCCAAGCAATCCCAATGCACACGTGCATGACATGGGCTCTTAAAGCAATAATGAATTGAGTCATGTGACGATGCAGGTTCTACTCCATGCTCCCATACAGCTTCTGGGAGCTCTTGAACCCGACACCATTGGTAATGTCACCGATGAGCTAGGAAGTGAGGCACAACAATGAAGCAAGGGGATGGTGCAAAAAGTGCAAAGTGCTTTTATTTAAAATCAACAAAACAAAACAAGTGTTCAAATAAATAGTGCAGTGCATCTCAAAAATATTTAAATAAACAATCTAATAAAACAAGTGAACTGGTGAAGGTTAAAATCCAATAAACTGAAAAAATCCCTTTTAAAATGAGGTTAAAACAATGGCTGGAAGCTGTCCTTTTAAAAATAAAGCCCGATGCATTCTTCTTCTGGTAACTGGCGACTCCCCTGCTTCTCCCATCCAGGCAATGCACCAGGGGAGTCACCCTAGCTGCAGCTGACCTGCTCTGCCTGCTGGTCTGGAGGCTTCCCAATCCCTGGCTTCGATTCTGCTCTCCTCAGACCGAGACTTGGGTTCCCCAGCAACCAGGACGCTCATGCCGGGGCATCCACCTCCCAAGCCTCCCTACTCCTGCCCGTCTTCCGCGGTGAGCCATCCTTCTTCCGGTCACTCCTGCTCCTCAACTACACGCTCAGCAGGAGCGACCACTACCAACTACTCTAGGTGTCAGCCAAACACCCCGCTAATGCTCACTGCTCAGCTGCCTTCTTTGCTCACTCACACACTGGCTTTCTCCTGCCTGCTTCCTGCCGCCTTCTTCTCTTCTCTTCTCTTAACCTCCGTTCACTTTTTTCGTTTTTCTCCCCCCTCCTAGCCGCCTCGCACTACTATTTATTACGGGGACGTGGATCAGATGTGGCAATTAGCAACTCCCGGTGCCAATCACAGATGCGGACGACTCCTCACCTGTGCACTTAAGTGAGGACCGTCCACATCACCTCTTTGGAATGTGGAAGAACAAACACAATATCCAAAAAGAAATCTGCATGGAGACAAGAAGAATTTGCAAATTAAACACGGACATGGATTCAGACTCCAGAAATGCATCACTGACTTCTTCCTAACTTTAAAAGAGCTTGAAAATACATGTAAGGACTGGAGTGAATATCAATGGCTTTAGGAGAGGAGGAGAACTCCTCCACCAACATCTTGTGTACCTGCCACTGAGCCTTTTTAACATTGATGTTGTCCTGTAGGAGTTTGAGGAGCCAACACTGCTGTGCAGCACTCTGTTGGTGTACTTCTTAGTGCCAATACCTAATACTGTATATTATGGGGCCTCTGAGGCCCTGTGTTTCATTTTGGTCTCCAAGTGTGTCACAATCTGAAACAGAAGTAGTTAGCAAGTTGTGGTTTGTTAGAAATTGACAACACATAGTAATTCTGAGTAGTCATCCTCTCTTCCTTTGACCCCACAGCTTTCAATCTAACATTCTGCTGTTAAGATTAATGAGCTATCCTTGATCCTACTGTTCAGTCTGGTGTTCTTCGTTGAGTCCTGTCTTTTAAAATCTATCAAGACTTCAGCAATTAAATAGTTTAGCAAAGAAAGGCACACATGAAACTGCAGGAGCACACCTCTGGCCTGACAACAACACTTGGGGATTTCTAGTTTGTGTTGTTGGAAAGAGACATGACATGAGACATCTGTAGATATGCTCAGTAGTAGCGCTGCTAGCCTTTGTTGTTTTCACTTGCCATTGGGGTATTTGGTGATGCTCCACTCAGGTGTTGAGTGTGTACCAATTTTAGAGTGAAGAAATTCAATTAGTATAATATTTCATTAAATACATTTTAGATATGTTTGCATATAAACCATCCAGGTTGTGGAATATTTGACCAGCTCTTCTCCCTTGTGGTTACTGGAGGGTGCATTGGAGTATGATGACCCAGTCCACATGTGTTTTGTAAATTTGGCAACAACATATGACCGTGTCCCTAAGCATGTGATGTGGGTGGAATATGGAGTAACAGAGCTGCTCCTGCATGCTATTCATTACTTATATGAATGCAGTGAGAACTGTGTCTTGTCACCATTCCTGTTTGTGGTTTTCATGGTCAAGATGTTAATGCACAGCTGAGGATGTGAGGGTGTTCAGTTAGGGGTCCTAGGCGTAGCATCATATCTTTATGAGAACAATGTTATCCTCTTTACCTCATCTGACTGTAATCTTTAGCACAAACTCAAGTGTTTCATTGTCGAATTCCTTTTTAATTTTCTCTCTTTGAAGTCATTCTGGTGTGTTCAGACCATAGTGTGTGTGTATATATGTATTTATTTATTTAATGAGCTTCTGTAAAAAGCCAAATTTCCCCCAGGGACAAATAAAACTCTACCTACCTAGCAATTGCAGGTTAAGGGCCTTGCTCAAGGACCCAATGAAGTAGAGTCACTTTTGGCGTTTATGGGATTTGAACCTACCAGAAAGTTCTAAATAAATTTGAATCACCAATTTAAAAGACTGTTTAGCTTTTCCCAGGTTAAGAGTATATTGCATATGTGACAGGTGTCTGGTCACACTCACAGGAAATCTAACTTAGACACCATTAACATATCCGACTACGCCACCCAGTTTTATTAAGAGACTGGGAACTCCTGGAATTTACCAATAATAGCACACAGGTTTCTTTAAATTGGGCAGTGAGTAAACACACAATGAAGGACACAACAGTAATTTCAGGAAAAGCAACAGTAACTTCTATTACACCAGACAATAATAAGTACATTAAAAAGATAAATGAACATAAACAAAATCTAACAATATCAGGAACAAAATCCCTTTTTTAGAAAGGAAAGCACACAGTCCACACTCTAAAATTCCATTAAAAACAAGGTTTGGAGGATACAACCTTTAGTGGTGTAGAATCCAGTTTGCGCAGTGTGTTACCCCAACACTTAATCGTTCAACTGTCCACAGATGCACTCTGTTCCCCGGACACTCGTTTCCCAACAGAAGTTTTGTCAAATTGTTGAATCCCTGTCAGCGTCTCTTCGTCGTTCCTTTTCTTCCACTCTGGGCTCCTTGTGTTGCTGCGACCTAGGCACACCTCATTTCTCGTCTGTCAGCTTTGCTTGGTCCTTTCATGCGACTTCCCTTTCTCGCTGGACCCACAACTGGCATCTCCTTGTGGAGCTGTCTCTTCCACTCTGGAAGAGTGCTTTCCTTGTGCCTCACGTCGTGCCAGCCAGGTACCCTCGTCTGCCTACGAGCCCCTGTGCTCTGTCAGAGTGTCTTGGCAGTGTTCTCAGTGGACCATCCCTGCTCTCTTGCCCAGGAGGTTAAATCTCCTTTAGTCCCTGCCATTGTCAGTCCTGGACAATCACTTTAATCAATGGCACATCTAAATTTCCTAGGTTTACCAATTAATGAAAACACAAGCTAACAAAATGTATTGTCACCGACCATTACTGAGTACAGATCTGCTGATTAGAAACCAATATGGTCAAACATGTTAATTTCAGGTAAATACAGACATCCTCCAAGGAAGGAGCAGTTCTGTTATCACAACTTGGTATTGTTTATAATCTCAACCAGCCAAAGTGACTCCTTTGCAATATGGCAAATACCTACATCCTGCAGACAGCCTTTTAACTTCTCACCCCCTGTCCCAACAATGGGTGCCTAATGGAACCCCCCAGTGCACAAAAAAATGTCCCCCTCTGACACATATCTTATGTAGAGTATATTTGGAAATATATTTGTTACATTTCAAACATATATTTGATCTACTGTACATATATATTGCATTATATTGAAAGATACAGTATGTCCACATATTTTGTGATATTTTTCATTTTTCAAAGGAAAGCATGTGGGGAATTCATGCTTAACTGTGTCACAGAAATAGAAAGAAAGGGCCAGCGCCTAAGAAAACATCCAGTTAGTGACAGTGCTTTGATGAAAATATGAGAGGTCAAAGTTGTTTGACTTGACTTCCTCAAACTAAAGTCAGTCAATTAATAGCTGGGACCAACGGGAGTATCAAAATAGGCATCTCATAACTCGTCTGTGCTCATCATGGATGGCGTAAAGTTACCATCCACACAAGCGAAACCCACTTCTGTTTGTGAAATACAAGATGATGTGTTTGCAGTGACATGACAACAACACAGCAAATATTCTTAATTGGCATTTTTTAAGTGAGAAAAGTCTATAATGAAGCCAGCAGATTTGGTGACTTTAAAGGAAATACTAAATGATTAGGACATTGCACTACTAAGATTAAAAAGGCCAAAAATAAATTCATTTCCAAAACCAGACAATAGCGAGTCTGGAGCTCATATTCACAAATCAATAGCGCATATTTATTCAGGTATATTTATTTATTTACATATATGGGAAAATTCCTAAATGATGAAAATTATCATAAATCACAAATAAAAACAAAAGATTAGGATGATGCTGGCTACAAGAAGTATATTGCAGACTGTGTTTGGTATCCCAACCTGTTTTCCATGTCCAAAATATTTCTTCTTTAGATGTTCTGGTTTTACTTTCATATTTCAAAGAAGTATGGGCCAGAGGGTTGGATTGACTTGTAACTACAAACTGTCAGTCTATGACCAAGGGTGCCCTGTGCTGGACTGACTCTGAGGTTAAATTTACATTTTATTCCATTACCAGTCCGTCATCAGGAAACTTCATACATTTTGTTCAACCTGATTATAGGGGCATCTTGTCAGCAGTTTTTGCAGATATGCCTCTATCTGAAAAGCTGATCTACTGGAAACTGCACGTTCTTCTTCTATATTGCTTAAAGATTTCTATTGGTAATATTAAAGTAACATTAAGAGTCTGTTTTGTTTCTTTCTTTTAAAAGAATTTTTTTTTTGTTTTATATAATGGTGACAGTTGGACTCCGCCAGGGCTGCCCTTTGTCACAGATTCTGTTCATAACTTTTATGGACAAAATTTCTTGGTGCAGCCAGGGCTTTGATGGGGTCTGGTTCGGTGGGCTCAGGATTCGGTCACTGCTTTTTGCAGATGATGTTTTCCTGTTTGCTTCATCAGGCTGTGATCTTCAGCTCTCTCTGGATCGGTTCACAGCCGAGTGTGAAGCGGCTGGGATGGGAATCAGCACCTCCAAATCTGAGACCATGGTTCTCAGACGGAAAAGGGTGGAGTGCCCTCTCAGGGTTGGGAGCAAGATCCTGCCCCAAGTGGAGGAGTTCAAGTATCTCGGGTCTTGTTCAGAGGGAAGAATAAAGCGGGAGATCGACAGGTGGATCGGTGCAGCGTCCACAGTGATGCGAGCTCTGCATCGGTCTGTCGTGGTGAAAAAGGAGCTGAGCCGTAAGACAAAGCTCTCAATTTACCAGTTGATCTACAGTATGTTCCTACCCTCACCTATGGTCATGAGCTATGGGTAGTGACTGAAAGAACAAGATCGCGAATACAATGAGAAATGAGTTTCATCCGCAGGGTGTCTGGGCTTTCCCTTAAAGATAGGGTGAGAAGCTCAGTCAACTGGGAGGAGCTCAGAGTAGAGCCACTGCTCCTCCACATTGAGAGGAGTCAGATGAGGTGGCTCGGGCATCTGATAAGGACTCCTCCTGGACGCCTCCCTGGTGAGGTGTTCCGGGCACATCTAACTGGGAGGAGGCCCCGGGGAAAACCCAGGACATGCTGAAGGGACTATGTCTCTCAGCTGGCCTGGGAACACCTCGGGATTCCCCCGCAAGAGCTAGAAGAAGTGGCCGGGGAAAGGGAAGTCTGGGTATCTCTGCTCAAGCTACTGCACCCGCGACCCAATCTCAGATAAGCAGAAGAGGATGGATGGATGGATATAATGTTGGAAATCTCTTGGAGGACTGACAACTGGAAAGCTTATTACAGGTGTAGGGGAAAGAAGGAGCATATGGGGAAAGATAAGAGTTTGACACCATCACTAACGTATGATCCATTTGTGCATAATCATAAAACATACATATATATATATATATGTGTATATATATATATATATATATATATATATATATATATATATATATATATATATATATATATATATATATATATATACTAGCTGTGTAAGCCCGTGCTGTAAAAAAGCCTGGGGTCCTAGAAACTATTGAAATCGTCAGAAAAAAAAATGGAAATGTAGGTCATTTCATTATGTCAGGTAATTGAAAGGAACTACTCTGGGCGTCTCTCTTCTAGGAGGTTTCGCTTTGCTGGCGTGCTCGCATTGTTCACATTAATGGTGGGAGGAAAAGTAAAAGGGATACTGTTTAGCCAATGTGTTTGCCACGCTTCTACAATAGCGAATAAGCGAGTGACTCTCTCTTCAGATGTTTCATTTTGCCGACATGCTGACCTCGCTTCCGTATCCTCAGAGGTGGAGCCCTTAGCCCGACTCCACCTCTCACTTCCGGGCCGGACAGAAGCACACACGGGTAGACTTTTAAATATTATATATATATATATATATATATATATATATATACAGTATATATATATATATATATATATATATATATATATATATATATATATATAATATTTTGATGCCACCCCAAACAAAAAAAAACTGAAGCAAGAGAAAAATACCGTATATACTCACGTTTAAGCTCCCCCTTGAATAAGTCGGGGCTTGATTTTACCGTATAATTTCCGGTATTTTATACGCTATTGGTCCAAGAGATTATGATATGCTAACGCCCACCTGAGAGAGTAACCATGAAGCATACTGCCTTTTTTTTCTATGTATTTTGCCTATGTGACCACATGGTAATTCCAAACTATTCTGAAGCGACATTAGCACTGTTTTGTGTGTCTCACACCCTTATACACCTTTATTGTAAGAGCATCCCTTATCTAAAATGGAGCATTCAATCAGAAGAAAATATGAATCTGGTTTTAAATTAAAAGTCGTTGAAGTAGTGAAAGAAGTTGGTAACTGCGCTACTGTATCACATTAAGGGGTGAACCCCTGGGGTACGTTGATTTTGCATGCATAACTTCAAGTCCTTCTGAATTGTTTTTGCTTATAAAAGTTATTGGTTTAGTCTTTATTATCATTTGCTGCAGAAAATATGGTCCAAAAATGGCATAAAATGAGAATTTCTCAGGGTCAGAGCAATGTTCATTCTGATTATAATTACCGATGATTGAATGTGAATAACATACAAGCTGATAGTGACCATATAGCTGTTCAGAGCACCCTTGGGGATTCCCTCATGACACACCAACATACGAAAGACAACCTAGTGGGGAAGGCTCCTTGGGGTTTGGCTTACAAACTGGTGTATGGGTGGAGAAGTGAGTGGTTGTGCATCAGTTCAAAACTGCATCTGGCAAAAGGTTACGTGGCTGCACACCTGTGTAAGCTTAGAGGGAATATGCATGTAGGTCTAAAAATAGGAGAGGAACCCACAAATCTTGCATAATTAGACCAAAAATGTCTAATTGTGATGAACAAGATGAATTGAATGGTATGTCACATGTGAGGGTTTTCTTGTACCAGTGAGTCAGGAGGCTTTAGACTAAAAAAAAACTCAAAAAGTATTTCTTTTGAACACATAAAACAGAGATCAAAAATCAAAGAAAATACAAAACTCACAGAACCATCAAAAATCCACCCGAGTACATTCAAATGTACCACACTTTGGCTTCAGTTCTCAGCAGCCTGATACACACCAGAAGTGTGTCAATTCAGAAGGGGTGTCACAGTTCTGAATCATCAGCCCAGTCTGCTTCACCATGACCAGAACGTTCACACTGTCACTGTTCACTTCTGAAGAACTGTCATGTTTACAATCCGACAGCCCATATTCAACTCTCCTTGGTGTCACAAGTGCTGTTCTAACAACTGCCCTCTGTCAGTATTGGCCATGCATGAGAAATGAGTAAACTCAGGAGTGACTTTGTGTGTGTGGCTAGTGGTGGATGAGTTATCTCAACGACCACAGAAATCAGGTTAAAGACGACTCACTTAGATTAGAACAAGTATTCATTAATGAATTTTGATTCATTTTGGGGCCCACTCTGCCCATGGGCATACATGATGCTGTGACAAAAACTGTTTTATTTCAGTTAGTCTTTTCAGCTACTGTAGTAGTTTCGGAAAGTTTTAGTTTCTCATTGAAGTTTTATTAAGTTTTTTTATTTCAATTTTTTTGTTAATAGTGCTTGTCTTCTTTTAAGTTTTGCTTTATATTAATAACCTTGATAAACACTCTACAAATACTGTACAGTATAATGACAGGCTGAGAAATTAATCTTGTGCCCTAAAGATAAGAGGCAGCAGTGCTAACTAGTGTGCAATGTTAATTTTCTACCCTGCTTAATCCTGACCAGGGTTGGGTTTTGTGGATGGTGTCGAGGGAAGGCTATTCTAGTTAGCACAGGGGACAAGGCAGGACGCCAGTCCATTGCGGGGTGAACACATACACACCAACCACACACTAGGGTCAATTTAGCATCACAACTTTATCTAACCTGCGTGTCTTTGGACAGTGGGAGGAAAGCAGAGGACCCAGAGGGAACCCACATAGACTTGAGGAGAACATGCAAACTCCACAGAGGGAAGACTCAGGAAGCGAACCCTGGTCTCCTTAGTGTGAGGCAGGAATGCTAACACTGTGCCACCATGCTGCCCTCAAGCAGTATTAATGGACTCTAAATCATAATGCACAAATAATTTAAAGTAACAGTCTGAACTGCAGACATCTATAACTATTTGAAAAAGTAAGTACACCCTATGCAATTGTTTTTCTTTTTTCTTCCGGGCATATCAAGATTTGATCTTCATTTAAATAGTAGTTTTAGATACAGGTGATGTAATTGACATCAAAATTAATGAAAATTTCAGCTTGAAATAATTTTTTACAGCAAAAAAGTAACAGATATGCATCTGTAAAAAAGAATGTCCACCCTTGGCTCAAATAACTGGTATTGTCCCCTTTGGGTTTTATATGGTCATTTGTTTCTTTAAATTAAGACTAATGTAACCCCAAACCTGGCTATAATAGTTTTAAGGGAAAATAAAAACTTACAGTTCACAAAGTTTTTCTTTTGTGTAAAATTTAACAGCAAGCTGTGTAATAAACGAAGGGGAGTTCCTACTTTCTCATACACTTAAGTGAACTACTTCTTATCCAAATATGAAGCTGCATCTTTTCCAGATTCACAAAATTGAGCTGCTACTGAGTTGGCTTTGTAAGCTCTAGGAAACACATAACAAAAGAAAACTCTCAGTCCAGTAAAGTTTGTTTTAAAAATGGTTTAGTCAAAATACAAAGAAAAACAAAAAGAGAGAAAAAAAAGTTGTTACACATGCAGGATAAACAGCAAAAATGGGAAAAACGTTTCTTCTACAAACTTAGCTTTTTCTTGTTAAACTTCAGTTACTTTTTATACTTAAAGGTGACGTTATTTCTATATGGCAGACTTACATATGCTTTACTTAATACATTCAATATGTTCTATATGTACGTCACTTTCAATATGGCTAATCCAATATGTTATGAGATATTCTTTGAAAACTGTTTGCCCTCCATACTTTACCAACTGCAAGGGAGATCACAAACTGGGACTAATCTGTAGTCAGACGGACAAGAAATAATTAGGATATTCCACTTCAGGTTTAGCTTGTGAGAGATATATGAGCATCTCCCATAGACTTTGCACTAATATGTAGGCAGACATTTTAACATAACTAAGAAAATCCTACTATCAATTTAACATCACCGTACTAAATAACAAATGGCACTTACAGTATTTCTTGTCCTGGTCTCCGCTGAATCCTCACCAGAAGAGTCAAGACTTCTGTGGTTGTTCTTGAGTTCAATAGGCTGTTTCAGCTCCCAGATACCCTCAGTTACCATACTGAGTGGGTCCTTCAAGAGCCTTGTGCAGACTCCTCCAAAGGAAAGAGAACAACACTGTCAGGCTTCATCCAACATATTCCCCCTAGCTGGTATTCAAAGTTGTGTTTCTGGTTTGTTTTATGTTATTTTATGCCATTTATTTGTATTAAGGTTTATTTTGTTTACTAGCCAACCTGCAGCGTAGCATACGCCGCATAATTATGTATTGATGGGTGAACACTTCCTGAAAGACATAGTTGTCCAAATGGGGTTGGTTTTGAGGATACGACTGTAGGTGAATGAAAAGATGTAACTCTGGAGAGGGCAACATACAATACAGCATTTTACACGCTGCATACAGCGATTCACATCGAAGTATAGACACTGCTAAGACCATGGAATAACCCTCGCAAACTGTTTACACGCTGCATACAGCGATTCACATCCGCGACAAATATGATTCTTCTTAGATGGTGCTGGCGCGTCCACCCTCGCTCTCGAAGCATACACACCGTCTGGTCATGTTCCTGCTCGCAAGAGAAACTCACGGAGACCTGCCCACCAACTCTAAGACCATGGCGTGTAAAACAGTTTGCGATGGTGGACGCGGTCGTGCGTCATAACTGAAAAGAATGCAGTGGAACCTTGGTTCACGACCATAATTCGCTCCAAAACTCTGGTCGTAAACCGATTTGGTCGTGAACCGAAGCAATTTCTCCCATAGGATTGTATGTAAATGCAATTAATCAGTTCCAGACTGTACGAACTGTATGTAAATATATATTTTAAGTTTTTAAGACCAAATATAGTTAATTAAACCATAGAATGCACAGCATAATAGTAAACTAAATGTAAAAACATTGAATAACACTGAGAAAACCTTGAACAACAGAGAAAACTAACACTGCAATAGTTTGCGCTATAGCGCTACCAACCGCTGGCTAAAAACACTTTTTTTTAATGAGTTTTAAGCACAGGGAAAAAAATTAACATTTGAAAAAATCCGTAATTTAATAAACCACCAAGAAAAGTAACATTGCAACAATGCACACTACGAACCGATCACTGTAAACAGAAGTGAAAACAAAATCAAGCCCAGTGCATTCTTTAACTGCCTTCCTACCTTATGAGTCCAGACCCCTCTCTCTCTGCCTGTGTGTGTGCGGGTCTCTCTCTGGCGCTGCCTGTGTGTGTGCGCGGCTCTCTCTCTCGCGCTGCCTTTGTGTGAACCGAGGTTCCACTGATGTTGACTAATGAAAAGTCAACATGGCTAAGAGGTGCATGTGGAGTCTAGCAGAGACGAACGTGAATAACACCCGGTGTTGTTAGTTGCTGCGTCCAAGTTGGTGGGCGTGGCTCTGCGAGTTGTCGTCGTATCCAATGGTCTTAGAGTTGGTGGGCGTGGCTGTCTTGCGTGCTTTCCATGGGTGGCTATTTGTCGACGGCTTAGTGAATTATATATATAGATTATGTACATTTTTCGTTGTGTTCATTTGTCCTTGTCCCTTGTGCTTTGTTGGTGGTACCACAAATGGGCGGGACCACCTGCCGATCACCACTAAAAACGGCTCTCCACCCAATTTAAGGGAAGGCCTCCCCATGACTCCTTGCAGTTCATTGAATGCACTGGAGTGGTGAGTTCTTGTGAGTATCTGTGTCTTTGCTGTTGATTTTTGATTTTCTGGATATAGAACCTGAGCTGTGTTTCTCAACTTCGTCTTTGAATTGTGTATCTGATTTTTTGAACCTCTGCTCTGTCTTGACTTTGATTTTTATGGATACTGTATTGGGACTCTGTTTTCTGTGTTACTCTTGCCTTCCAGGCAACACTTTGTGCACTTTGGAGCTTCATGCCTGCACAGGGCTTATGTGAAAATAAACCTTCTATTTTTATCAAGATTTATCTCGGCCCTTTGGGATTCTAGTTGGGGTACTTTCACAGTGTTTTTCCCCTCAAGTTGGCAGCATTGGAAATGTTTTGCAGCTGTACTTTTTGAACTCAGCCATTTCATGACAAGCGCTCTGAAGTATTCCAACATTCCTCAGCAGCGCTTTCTTTTCCCTGTGCTGTCTGCTCAGACATCACAAGGAGGAAGAGTGAACTGTGACACAAGCAGAACTGCTGAATTTAATCAAAAGACCTGAAGTGCCAGTTTTGGGATGGAAAATGTTTGTTAGGCTTTGTTCCTGTCTGCACTGTGGTTTATAGCTGGTTTAAAGCTGTCTTCTTTCCAAATCCATTTCTTTGTACTGTATATCACTGTGATCTCAGTGTAGCCATGATGGAATGTTCTTGATGGGCATGATCTCCTTCTGCCTCAGACCAGCAGGAAAACTGGGACAGGATGAGGCCTGCGATGGGATTGACTTTTAAGTATTTTATTATACAGTGACAAATTTGTAGTCACTGTTCACTTTGTTTTAAGTCAGATTGGAGAACAAATCCAGTTGATCACATAATTGACTCTTTCATCTTCTCCCAGGTTACATAGTATTCCTTTGGCCAGTTTAGCAATACCCCCTGCCTGCCTCAGGTTCTTTTCACATTTTCAGGTAGCGAGAAAGACAAGATCATTGATGGGACAAAAACCAAAGCTCACAGTCATCCCCATATGGCCATGGTGACGGTGCAAGATATCTCATTCACTGAGATCAGCTTACTGCGAGAAAGAGTAAGCGTCTACAGTAAGTGGCTGGCCATCTTGTCAGTTCTTGCCATGCAGCACTCATGTCATAAAAAGTCATGAATATTTCTGCAGAAATATCCATAAAGAAGTATGGTTGCTATCAGAGAGAGTTCCATTTGGTACATGTTTCCAATTTTCTTTCATTTCCTTTTGTTCACTTATTATTTATGTTTATTTTAATAGTCTGTTGTCCTTCAGATTGGGACAGTGCTGGATAGTATGTGAATTTCCCCCTGGGATTAATAAAGTATCTATCTATCTATCTATCTATCTATCTATCTATCTATCTATCTATCTATCTATCTATCTATCTATCTATCTATCTATCTATCTATCTATCTATCTATCTATCTATCTATCTATCTATCTATACAAAACTGCCCTCCCTCTACTCCTCCCTGTCTCATGTGCTGAATTTTCCTGTTCAACAGGTCAATAACTTTGCTCCTGGGGTTTCATAATAGAAGAAACAAATCCAGGCAAGAGACTCCAGTGGAGAAAGTCATTCATCAGGAGCAATTTAAAGGCAAGACTTTTGTAAATGACTTTGTGCTTCTAAAGGTGTGTTTTAAAATCACAGCTACATATTACTTCATGCTGCTGGCTTTTGGGTTTCTGGTAACCCGAGGGACTGTCACCCTGAATCTTTTGCATGATGTGAAGAATACAAATTAAAGCTCTTTCTATTTATCCTTTCCAATTTAATCATAAAGTGATGGTCAGGATGGAAGACTTCTTAAATTGGCCACATGGACTCCAAATCCATACACCAAACCAGAGAGCTGCATGAAGTCCTCATACAGAAGGTTTCCATCTGCTTATCCCTCATAAATACCATGAAATTAAAGTAACCTCTGTCCTTCCACCTCGGCACAGGGCTCAGTGGTCACTTAAAAGGTGGAGTAGACTTAATAGTTTCCAAGGGTTTTCAGATCAGACAGAATGCATTCTGACTTTTCTCCATTTGGAAACAGCTCAATCACAATGGCAAATCACAAAATAAGTGCAGGTAGTCCACCTTCTAAACAGCGATGAGTCCTTTCCACCTGGAGCCACCTGCTCTCTGGGTGGAAGGGGAAAAACTGAGAGCAAAGGTCAAGGCAGCACTGTGCTGAGAGAAGTGGAATGCAACACTCTAATGATGACTCACTCCAACTCTGCAGTTATAATATGTTGGTGACTTCAACCATGTGACTTTGGAACAAATGATGACAAAGTTCTATCATTCTCTGACTTGTTCCACTCAACAAGATAACATGCTGGACCAGCTGTATTCAAATGTTAAAGATGCCATTAAGTGTAAACTGCTCACTCCTTTAGGCAAATCTGACCACAACCTGATTCATGTTTTTCCCAGCTACAAACCTGTTATTAGACGGCAGCCTGTTACCACCAGAATAGTAAGGAAGTGGAGCCCGGGGGCTGAATTGGTCACTTGCAGAAATTCTCAGATGATTCTGCTCTTATGGGGTGTTTTGTTAAGTGGGATGAGACCGAGTATAGGAGACAAGCGGAAATGTTTGATTCACAGTCCCACACGGCACACAGTGCTCCCGCACTAAACACCTCTAACACAGGCCTTCTTTGCAATGTCCATGGACTGCCTCTCCTCTACTCACAGGAGCTTCGTCCTGCTCCTGCTCCGGACCCTAGCTCCCAGACTGTGGGAAGGCGGCCCCTTTTATGTTCACCCAGACATGCTCCAGGTGCTCATTGATGACCTTCTGGCGGCACTTCCTGGTGTGGCGCAAGTGCAGGTTTCCCGAGCTCCAAGATGCTCGGGGCAACCCCTGTCGGGTCGAGCCTCCTGGCTCCGTCCCCGTGGTCCCTTCTTTATCCAGGGCAGTTGCCCCCTCGTGGAACGGGGAACGAATAACCCGCTTCCCGGTCCTTCCAGGTGTCCCGGCTGAGTCTGCCCCCCAGCCTCCTGTGACAAGACATAATATAAAAAGGCGATACCCCTCCCTTAAGGATACGGCGGTAAGAAATCATAATGATGGTTTATGTGGGATAACAGACGAGGAAGCCATGACAAGACCGTCACCGAAGTGGGAGCCCAATGTATAAAGTCTACTATTATCATCACTGCGTTGGAAGGATTTTCTGGATCGGATGACGGTATCTCCTATCTGTCCATCGGCTTCAAAGGTGTGCTGGGCAATGTTACAATGCTTTTTACTCTTTCTTCATGTGCAGACCCCCATTTAGGTAAATCCTGCCATTCCAAACAAAGAAATGAAGCTCCAATGTAATGCTGACTCTGACACACAGAAATAGTACAATGCCCATTTCGCAGTTGTCCTTAACTTGTCTTGTTTTAAAATGCTTGCCTAGCAATTCTAAGTGCTGGGCCCCTGTACTAAATCTGGCTTTGTGAGGTGTACAAATGAGAAGAAAAGAAAAGCAGATTTAAAATATTTGTACAGAGCACAATGACATATTAAACTTATATTCCGATTACACTGGTATCATCACTTCAAGAGGGGCTCACCGAATCAACAAGCTGATTTTAAAGGGTAGGCTCGGTTATCGAACACACTCAGGAACTCTGTGGTATGGTGTGTTCATAGCTCTGTAAGCCTTTTTTTAAAATAAAAAAATAATTAATTGGCTGGCTCAATCTCGATGGGTGTGCGTACTCGCACAGCTGCGGGAGGTTGGTGAGGTAATTGGGGCGAGACACACTTGCATGTGAGGGTGCAGTCTGTTTCAATTACTTCATTGGCTTTCTGTGGTGCTTTATTGACATGCTGCACCTGCTGAGGCATATGAGGGGGAGCCGGCATGATAGAAGAGGAAAAAAAGAACAGAGAAAATTAGAGGAAAAAGAAAAGGGAAAAAAAAGGAAGACTGGAGAGAAGAAGGCAGGAGGCTGAGGAAGTGGGTGTGTGAGAACCTGAGATAGAAGGCAGACAACCAGGTGGAAGTTCCTTGGCAAGCATGAGGCCAATGCTCCGGGGCTGAAGGAGGTCACTCTGGCTGAGCGATCTGGGAGCTGGAGAGTCACATGCTGTTTGGTGGGAGCAACTCAGGGAGAAGCAGCATGGCTGCAGGGGAATTGGAAGACTAATTGAGGTGTCCTGCTGGGGAGCCATGGACCTCAGGGAAGCGAGCCTGGCAGCGGAAATCGTAGGCTTTGCGTAGTGCCCTGCTAGAGCTACAGAAGACTGCAGGGGTCCAAACCTTGGAGCAGATGCAGAAAGAGAGCTGAACTGATGGTTATTTGTCTCCTCAGCTGCAATGAGCCACTTGGGGTTAGCTGAGGAGGTGTATGCTTTCAAAGGGATGCAGCAAGGACTGCATTTTTAAAGGATAGATTCCTGCCATATTTTTAACCTCGCTTTTAAAGGATTGTTTATTTGATTGATTTTAACCTCCACTGAACACCTTTATTGGATTATTTATTTATTGAAGAGTTTAGAACATTGCACTTTTGAACACTGTTTGTTTTTGATGGTTTTAATATAACAACCAAAGCACTATCACACCCTACCCCTTGCTATGTTTGTGCGTTGTGTTGTGTCCTCATCTGCTGGCTCATCCCTCAGGTACAATATCAGCAGTAGCGGGTTCAAGAGGCTCCCTAAAGCAATTGGGAGTGTGGAGTCAGCCTGCACTGTCACAAACCCCTGGAGTTGGTAAAGGAAGGGATTAAAACAAAACTGAATTTGTAAGCCAACAAAATTATTCAGCAGAAATGTCTGAAGAAACACGACTGGGGTTTCTTTATACAAACAGCAATACGTCTTGTAATGGACAGCCAGGACTCCTACCTGGGACACTGTTGTAATAGAAGGACTAGGGGAAGGAGCTTGAACAGGGCAATACCTCCCTGACAGAGGGCAGCCCCCTAGGCTTGCTACGGTCCCGGGTTTGGAGCATGGAAGCTCAACCCTACTGGCGACCGCTGCAAGGATAATGGCTGAGCCCTCCTCTGCAGGGTTGGAAGCGCCGCTGGAAGGAGATTATGGAATACCTGGAGAACTTCCAGGTGCTCACGCCATTCAGAGAGCCAGAGTCGGGAGGAGGTGGACAAAGCTTACTGAAGGACAAGGGTTTATGCCTCAGACACAAACTCATTGATTTACCCTAACAACAACCTCACTGCTCCATTATCTGCACATCATGATGATTCAGTATTTCTCTGACACTAAAATTTATCTGCAAAGCTCCAGACCTGATCTCCATTAGAGTGAAGCTGGCACTAATGCTACTTTGAGATTTCAGCAGATTTTAACTGTTCTTTGGGTATGTCTCTCAGAAATTTTATATTAAAGATATCTGAACAACAATTAGTCACAGACCTTCCACAACCAGTAACTAATATCTCACTCCAAGTTATTGCTGACAACAGGCCCTGTTGATGGTTGCATGACACGATAGTGCTGTAGCTTGTGACATTTTTACATCAGTATCATCAGAGATACTATCTTCTTTATGCATCCTATTTAGAAAAACAGAAAGATGCATCTTCTTGGTAGTTAGATACTAAAATAATGTTTAGACAGTGTTCAGAACTTCATATTTTTTGGGCTCTCGTTGTTATTTTGTCATTTTGCTGCTTTCCAGGTTCTGTGCACTGACTTCTCTGCTCTTTAAAGAAACTCTGTGGTGGTATCCTGATTTTTGACCTTCATAATTTCCTTTTTTTTGACTTGTCAGTTCATTCACAGCATATCCACCACAACAGTATAAAAATAAACTGAGCAGAAGAAAAAAAGTTGGGGTTCCGGGTGGGAAACCGGTTTATTGCAAGTGTGGCACTATCTTGTGGAAGGAAAGTAGTTTAGTGTAAGACCTGTGAATCCTTAATAATAACAAGTAATTTTACCATCATGTCAGCATGCCACACTGCTCGGAAATGAATAATCGATCTACTGATGCTTTTATAAGTGTAATCAAGACTAAAATAGGACTTTGTTAAGGTAAACGAGTAATTGATGCATTTTTGCGGTACCTAAACTAAATTGTTACCAATATATCTTTTGTTTTTTGTCTATCCATCAAAGTATTGTATTGCTTAACAAACTAATTGAGAAGGTTGGCTCTGTGGAAGGAGAGAAACTGGAAAGCTTAGAAACTGTGGCAGATCAGAGAATGTTGTCTAGACTTCGGTCTATTATTGAAAATGCTAATCGCCCCCCTTCATTGTGTTGTAGTTGGACAGTTTCAGTAATACACTGACTAGAATAAAGTCCTCCCCTGAACGTAACAGGAGCCATCAGGCTCTATAACTCCTCTTCCAGTCAATCATTCACACTATAAGTTGCTTAATTTTTCTCTAATGGATAGAGAGCACCTCTAGGACATTAGGTACTATAGATAAATAAAGCTGTGTGCCATCTGCATAACTTTGATTGTTCGCCTTGTGGTTTGAGATAATCTGCCCTAATGGCACCATGTAGATTGAAAATCACAGTGACCTCAGAGTAGATTCTTGTGGTACCCCATATACAATATCATGGATCCTCAAACTACAATCACCACAACTAACAAACATTTCCCTCTCTCTTTTTCTCTCTCTGTTTACATATATATATATATATATATATATATATATATATATATATAATATATATATATATACGAAAGTCGAGGCCAAGGGCTTCAGGAAAACTAGCTTTATTCATTTCAAAATAGGAAGAACATGGAAATTTATTGAAACGGAAGCCACCACTTCCCTACACACAGACACAGCAAAGGAGCAGTGACATTGTCTTGCCTTGACTTCTTTCTTCAGTTCAGGAACAGATATTCCTCAGTGTCAGGTTGGTTCCGCGGCTGCGGATCAATGGCTAGAATCAGGTCATCCTGGAAGGGAGGAGACAGTAAGAAAGAGTAGGTCAGGACAATGGCTGGATTAAAGTACTCCCTGTATCAGCCCTTGGTCGAAGGACACATTACGTGGCAGGGCTGCAAACTCGTAGTTGCCTCGGTGATGCAGTGAACCTGCTGTTGCTTCACCAGCAGACAAACAACCCTCAACAGATGCATTAATGGCGTTTTGGCACTGGGAGGATTGTCTTAACACGTCTCACAACATATATATATGCTGACCAGTAGGGGGCACTGCAGCCTCCTAAACCTCAGACACAACAACGTACAAACAGCCTTTTTATTGAGCCCCAAAACACCTTCTTCACAAGAATAACAATGTTTTTCTTTAGCAGTAGGGTGTTGTACCATGTTAGCCATTATGAATGTAGTGAGAAGTCAAGCAAAATGACTCCTTTTATTGGCTAACTAAAAAGATTACAATATGCAAGCTTTCGAGGCAACTCAGGCCCCTTCTTCAGGCAAGATGTAGGAAAGATGTATTAAATTTTGTCTGAAGGAGGGGTCTGAGTTGCCTCGAAAGCTTGCATATTGTAATCTTTTTAGTTAGCCAATAAAAGGTGTCATTTTGCTTGACTTCTCACTATAATGTTTTGCTTTGAATTTTGCTAAAACATTTCAAATGAAGATGCTCAGATTGTGGAATTATTTGAATACACGTCACACTATTGCCTGAACTGTTCTATAAAGTAAGCTAAAAGCTGCAGAGCTTTTGTAAATTTGGACAAACACAACTACAATTTTTTGACAGAAAACTAATCTACCAAGCATAACTGCTCTTTCCGGAGTAATTACTCCATTAACACCATCCACATGTGTCCATGATCCCATCTGTACAGGCTTTTTTTTAGACATCTTTAACTCTGTAATTAACAACGTATTTTATATATACTGTTTATGAAAATGTACAACGTTTTGTTTTATTGATTCCTGTCCTCCTGGTTATAACCTCATGTTGCTTTTTCTGATTTTACTCTATTTCCCGATTCCAACAGTAACTGCTGCCACCCTGCAGCAGTTTTAAATTTTGAAGGAGCTTCCACATCTTTTTATTTGTTTGAATGTTTTACTAAATCCATAAAGAAATCACATTCGTTTCTCAAAGATCACATTCTTCAGTAACGGGTATCGTATCTGATTTGTTCAACATTGAGCCTTAGGGAAGTTTTCTTGTTTCAAATTTCCAGTTTTCTTCATTATTTCTGATGAAGCCCTCATTTAGCCATTTATTGCAAATTTAGACAAAATGGGTCACGTATTTCACTTAAATCTTTATTGTGAACAATTTGAAAATGTACTACGTATTTAATTCAGTCAATAGCTAAAAATGCATTACCAGTAATTTGGCATGAAAATGTTCTTCTCCCTTACAGTCTATCTGATGTAGCTACACTGTGGTTTGTGGTTAGCTTCAAGACATCTGCCTTCTTCCTCCACTCACTTGATGTGATTATACTATATATACTAATGCGATCTCAGAATTGCTGAGTTGTAGAGACAGTCAACAGTGGAGCCATGATCCGAGTCTACTGGAGTGCCATTGCTGCTGTCTGGATTGGATTGGCAGGTAAACTAGGACAGAGTATGGAGTGGGGCTGGGCAGTGGGGAGACTCTGTCAGATATTTCACTGTGAAGTGGCAGCTTTATATTTTTTAAAGACGCCAAACCAATGCACAACTTTATAACACCTGCCTATTTGCAGAATCTTTTTAAGGGTTCTTGATGAGTCTCCCAGATTGAAGAATATTGCTTTGGCTAAATTGCTGACTGACACAGGTTACTGCAACACCTTCATATATTTGCCTTCATTTCTTTCAGGTGCCTCTAAAGAGCAGATCATTGATGGGAAGGAAGTCAGACCCCACAATCGACCCTACATGGCCTTCTTGCTAGCAGAATTTGGTCCACACTCCTACATTTGTGGAGGGTTCCTCATCCATCCTGACTTCATCCTGACAGCAGCCCACTGCGAAGGAGAGTAAGTGTCTTATTAACTGGGGTGTCTGTCTCTTATCTTTATCTTACTTACAAGTACACTTGGAAGAAATCTATAAGTAAGTAAATTAGACATACAGTCATAACATACAATTCTCAAACACAGATCAGGATTGTAGGGCCCTGGTGCCTATATTTGCAGCACTGGGCACAAGGCAGGAAACAGCTCAGAACCAGGTAACAGTCCATCACAGGGTGATCAACCTAACCTGCATGTCTTTGGGGATGTCTGAGGTAAAGAAGAGAGAGCATGCAGTCTCTACACAGACAAAAACTGACCAACAAGTGCCAACCATTGTGCCAATGTGCCACCTGACAAACAAGCACCCAGACCGTATTAAACATATGTACCATGACTTAAAAAGAAATCAAGTTTAAATGTGGGAACTGAAAGTTATTAAACAGAATAAAAGGTTACAAACTGAGTAAAGACTGAAATATCGATAGCCGCAAGGAGGTGATTACAAAGGACCTGACATTAAGAATAGGAATTAAAAACACAATGTTTTTAAAGTACAATGCCTATAACCAACTAAATCAAAAAGATTGTTTTTAAAAGCTTGTAGATATTTAAGTGTTGTGAAGACTGTGAATGACATACATCTAGTTAAGCAAAGTTGTAAGTAAGAGTGAAATGATGCTATCTACATTTGTATGTGGCAGAATTCATAATGCTACAAAAAGAGGAGCTTGTGCACAAACCTTTAAAGAATAAGCATAAAGAAACACACCGGAAACGTCAAATAGAAACAGGACCCTCATTCATAGGATGAGCAAGAAAAGAAACCAGAAAATGTCAGGCTGAACATTACAGTCAATGGTGGCATTTCAGCATGGAATGGTGAGGGGTTTTAATCTTTATGGAAATTGTGTTTGGCAACTCACACTTTCAGAATGTAATGAAATGTGATTGATTTGTATTCTCATACATTTTCAGACCCATTTATTTCAACTTAGGATTGTATGGCATTAATAACAGCTTTGCTAATGCAGCAACATAGAGCCTCTAAATCTGGTCACTATTCAGGGAGTCGATGTAGAAGTGATACTTGAGGGTCCGCATCAGTGACAGGTTGGACTGGTCTCATAACACAGAGGACCTATATAAGAAAGAGCAGAGCAGGCTCTTTTTTCATAGTGTGGGCAGTGACATTTTTCACATCGTCAACAACTCTGCAATGGCCACAGTGATTTTCTACACTGTGGTGTGCTGGGCTGGTAACATCACTTCAAGAGAGGCACACTGAATTAAAAAAAACTGATTTAAAAGGCAGGCTTAGTTATAGGATGCTTTCTGGACCCCCTGGTGGTAGCAAGGGACAGAATTAAAATAAAACTGAGTGCCATTACGAGCCATGGTGCACATCCTCTCTCTGATCCACTAATACTGAGGACTTTCAGCTAATGAATCATTCAGCAGAAGTGCATCAAGAAACGCTTCACGGCTCCTTTATACCAAAAGCAATACATCTGCATAAGGCCTCACTGGGACTGGGACTCAGATGTCTGTCCTTCTTTTTAATTTTCTTCCTTTACTCATTCTGATGTGTGTTAAGACCATAGTCTCTATCTATCTATCTATCTATCTATCTATCTATCTATCTATCTATCTATCTATCTATCTATCTATCTATCTATCTATCTATCTATCTATCTATCTATCTATCTACAGTGTCTCAAAATTCAGTCTTACCTTATTGATCATTCTTCTCAGTACAGTGAGCTTTGGTTAAGTCTTCTTTCCTCACTCCTAGATGGTCAATTTTATGGGTCATTTAACATCTTTTTATAATAATTAAAACAGTCCCTCACAACCCAGAGTTTCATTACTAGAGTTTGAGAATATTATGTATATTTTAAATATTTCTAACATTTTCTTTCTTGTCCTGTTGCCCCCTCCCTGCTCATCATCATTTATTTCAAATTCCTGCAGTAGGTTCTGTGTTTTGTGTTCAGATTGAACATCTTGTGTGAACTATGCTCTTAGAAACAAAATTGTTCTTCCTATACTCTTCCCTGACTAACCTGCTGCTTTTGTCATCCACAGGAAAATCATTGTTTTTCTAGGAGCTCATAATCTCTCACACCCTGAGAAATCCTGGCAGAAGATCACAGCCAAAGAAATCATCCCTCATGAACATTACAATGAGAAGACTATTGTGAACGACATCATGCTTCTGAAGGTGAGCGTCACCATCAGCTCAGATCAATATCACAACTTCAGAGTTACTACATATCTGCTGTGCTTTTGGGCTTGCAACTGTTTTCTTGAAATAGCATGATGTTCATGGTAGCTTTGAAATAAATGTGTAGCTTAGGGATGCACTGTCAATATTCACTCCAAGAATGATATTACTGTATATACAGCATCCCTGTGGAAAATTACATCCAGAATTTTTGCAAGATATTATTTTAGGTTTTAGGTAGACTTTATTAATCTAGTGAGAAATTTGTTTGCAGCAGGAATGTACAAAGCAGAAGACTGTTACACAGTGTGGGGCACAGCCCGGACACAGACAGGTAGACATGTTGGTTTCACCACACACACGTTTATTTACAATATATACAATGTCCATAAGTGCACAAACCCAGTGCTGCAGCACCAATCACCCCTTAAGTCTTTGGCCACACAACACAATGCCTTCAGTCTCTGGTCCGCCTCCACTCCTCTCCTCTGAGCTCTGTCCTACTTCCACCCGACTCTTGCCATTGCTAGGAGGGAGGCGGCCCCTTTTAAACACCCCGGATGGACTCCAGGTGCTTCCCGAGGAGCTTCCGTTGACACACCCCTGTGTGGCGGAAGCTGTGGTTGTGTACCCAGAAGCCCTCCGGGTGTCCCCAATCCTCTTCCTTCCAGCACTTCTGGGTGTGGCGGAAGTGCTGAGGTCCAGGGCTCCCAAGGCATCGGGGCGCCCCCTGGTGGTGACCACGGGCCCCTACAGGGTTGAGCTTCCAAGCTCTGTACTCGTGGCCCCCAAAGCAACCAGGGCGGTTTCCCCGTTGTGTTCTGAAGGAGGCACAAGCCCTCCTCCAGTCCTCCTGGACATCCCAGCCGGGCATGAACCCCAGCCGGGTGCCACAACAGATACAAGAACGTGACCAAGGCCTGTTGCAAACCAATTATTGCACTGCTAATTTTTACAATTCTGTTAAATGGTTAATATTCAAAATGCTGAGATGGCAAAATCAAAAAAAAAAAGAAGAAATGTAATAACAGATTCAAGATAGGATCTTCTTATATAATACGCTACCGTGGCTGTCCATTTGTCTGTCCAGGATTTCAAATCACCTGTAGCTCGCAAACCGTTTGACACATTGACCTGAAATTTGGTACACATATACTATGTGACATCTACTATCCGCTTTTGGGGTGATGATTGACCTCCAAGGTTTTTCCTCTTTTTATTTTTATTTTATTTTATTGTAGAATCAATTCTCGGCAGCATCACCGTCACTTCCCCTACCTCTTCATATCTTAAATCATTCTTGAGGCAAATTGAAGACTTAAGTGCCAGCTTAAGTGAAAAATTAAGAAAAATGTACTAAGTAATCACAAAACAAACACAGAGTTAATCAGTTTTAACAAAAAAAGATGCCGACAAAAGAATAGAAGAAGTGGGCTGCTAGGATGGAGAAAAGAAGAGCTGCTCAGGGAGCAGAAAGCGCATCAACCTCTGAGCAAACAAATGGCAAACAGAGAAAGAGTATAAAATCTATGGATGCTCAGGATTTGGCCCAGAAGTTGATTGAGAGCATACCAGGGCGATTTTCAGAGGACTTGAAAAAGAAGGGCCAACATTGCAAATATTGACTCTTTGCATAAACGTAATGTAATTGTCAATAAAAGCCTTTGAAACTTATGAAATGCTTGTAATTCTACTTCAGTATACCGTAGAAACATGTGACAAAATTATCTAAAAACACTGAAGCAGCAAACTTTTTGAAAACCAATATTTGTGTCATTCTCAAAACTTTTTGCCACAACTGTAGTTATATTTTGAAGAGGTGGACCTATGGGGAGATATCTTAAACTGGCTGATCTACTTCTAAATCCACATAGAGGCTACTGTCAAAGAGCACAGATAGGCCTGCCTGGTTCAGACAGCCATGTGAAATCTGCATGCAGATCGTGACTGTCTGCCACCCCTCTTTATCTTCCTTCTGCTTTTTCGAAAGCTAAAATAAACTCTGAGCCTTCTCACTTCTGTTCACCCCAATGGCTCACTATTCTAAATGCATGCCATAAAGTGCTCGCTGACTGCATCCATACTTCATTTTAAACAGCTGGAGCACAGTGCCGATATCACGAACCAAGTGAAGACAATCCGCATTCCAGACATGGACGAGTCCTTCCAGCCTGGCACCACCTGCTCTGTGTCCGGATGGGGAAATACTGCAAGCAATGGGATGAACAGCGATGTGCTGATGGAGGTGGAGGTGGAGATCCAGAAACACTGTGACCATGCCACACAGATCTGCGCAAGAGGCACTGGCAGGAAAGGGGCCTGTGTTGTAAGTATAAAGAAGTTCAGTTTGACTAATCCACTTTTGCATCATTTGTATTTATTGTTCAAGAGTTTTCAAATATTTGACTCAGGCCCTGTGACTAAGAATTAGATTAAACAGGTATGACAATGTTATGTTATTTTATTTATTTCAGGGAGACTCAGGAGGTCCACTGGTTTGCTTGGATGGCAATAACATTCCTACTGGTGTGGGGATTGTATCTTATGGTCCAAAGAAATGTGAACAACCTGGAAAAAATGCCTACACAAAGGTATCAGCATATCGAGAGTGGATCGATAGCAAAATAGAGGCCAGCTCTACTGCTTGAGGTCTCTCATGGAGTTGGGTAAAGACCACCATAACTTGCACTAAGCCATGTAAGATCCTCAGTGGCGATCAATGGTACTAATGCCAAGTGCAGTAACAAAGTGTGAGGGGAAACCTGGCAATCTCTACAATTGTTACCCAGCAATACCCAACAGTTCATGTAACTGCTTAAGTGCTACAATAAAATCTGAATGGTCAATTTCCTGCTGTTCACGTCTGTCTTTGATGCTTGTTGATCAGTAAGCTTTCATGGGGTTGGTTTTTGTTGGCTTCTTGAGAGTCACAATGGCTTTAACTCTTTGAGGGCTGAATATTTTTTCCCAAACAACTCAGCACACCAAACAATGGTTTCACACATAAATCAACATCAAACGTCTGTTGTTTTGTTCTGTGGCGGCTGTCGTTGCCTGTTCGCTGTTTCTCCAGAATTCTGTACTATATCCCTCTCCTGTCTTTTTTCCACACCGCACTGGGTCTCTGTCTGCTCAAATAAGATGAAATCCATCCAGCATTAAAACAGTGTCAGGTATATCAGGTTTAAGCCAGCTTTTTGTAAAGCACAAAATGCCACTGTTCTTGTATGCTCCATGACCTGCTATGAGCACAGACAGTTCATCCATCTTATTTGACAGCTACAGTATGAAAGATTTTCCATTACAATGGATGGTAGACCAGTTCTAAAACGTTATCACTTCGCTTTTACTCTCGCACCGACATGTCTCCGTCTCCATCTCCATCTGTGGACTGTCTGCACTTACTCGTGACTGTAGATTATGGGAGTATTTAATACACCCTGCTTTCATTTTCTCAGTGTCTCTTACATTTTCAGGTGTTGCAGACATAAGGAAGCCTTTCAGTCCTCTTCATGACTCCATCCAAGTTTGCAGCCCGTTTAAAGTGACCATGATGTTAAGATACTCTCAAAAATCCTAGCTAGAAGGATGGAGAAAGTGCTGCCCTCGGTAATATCACAAGATCAAACTGGATTTATTAAAGGCCGACATCTATCTTCAAATCTCCGACGCTTGTTTAATGTTATATATTCACCAGCAAAATCAAACACCCCAGAGATATTACTATCATTAGACGCAGAAAAGGCATTTGACATGATCGAATGGAATTACCTTTTCACTGCATTGGAGAAATTTGGGTTTGGCCCGAATATTTGTGCTTGGATTAAACTACTGTATACCAGTCCAGAAGCTTCAGTTTGTATTAATAAAATTTGCTCAGACTACTTTAAACTAGAACGTGGTACCAGACAAGGATGTCCCTTGTCGCCACTGTTGTTTGCAATCGCTATTGAACCACTGGCGGTTCACTGCCGAAATTCTCATCAGATAAAGGGGATTGTCAGAGAAGGACTGGAACAGAAAATTTCTCTATATGCAGATGATATGGTCTTATATATATCGGACCCAGAAAACACTGTCCCTGCTGTTTTAACAGCACTAACAGAATTTCAAAAGATATCTGGTCTTAGAATTAATCTGAATAAAAGTATACTCTTTCCAGTGAACTCACAAGCATATAATATTAAATTAGACACCCTACCTTTTACCATAGCAGATCAGTTTAAATACCTAGGGGTAAATATCACAAGTAAACATAAAGCTCTTTATCAACAAAATTTTGGCGTCTGTATGGAAAAAATTAAGCAAGACTTGCATAGATGGTCAACCCTTCATCTCACTCTAGCCGGAAGAATTAACATTGTTAAGATGAATATCCTTCCTAAACTTCTCTTTTTATTTCAAAACATTTCAATATATATCAATAAATCGTTTTTTAAACAGTTAGATTCAATAATAACCTCATTCATTTGGAACTCAAAACACCCACGTATCCGAAGAGCGACCCTACAAAGACCTCAGGCAGAAGGTGGCATGGCTTTACCTAATTTTCAGTTTTATTACTGGGCAGCAAACATACAAGCCATAAAAACCTGGACACAAATAAATGCACATACACAGGCTTGGTCTGCAATAGAAGTAAAATCCTGTAGTACTTCTTTATATTCCCTGCTTTGCTCTCCAATAAATGAAAGTTATCGCAAATATACTAATAACCCAATTGTGCTTTACTCACTCAGAATATGGAACCAAATTAGGAAGCATTTTAAGATGGAAAATCTTTTATCAGTGGCACCTTTGCAAGGGAACCACCTCTTTCAACCTTCGCAAGTATATCCAGTTTTTAATACCTGGAAAAGTTTTGGGATTAAAATGCTCAGAGATCTTTATATAGACAACATATTTACATCTTTTGAACAATTACGTTCAAAATTTAACCTCCCAGCTACACATTTCTTTTACTATCTTCAAATTAGAAATTTTGTTAAACAGAAATTGCCCGATTTCCCCCACCTTGCACCCTCCACAATGCTGGAAAAAATACTGCTCAATTCCGAGGAAACAAAAACTATTTCCGCAATATATAAAATCTTATTAGAGTCCCTACCTTTCAAAGATCCAAGAGGACATTGGGAAGAAGATCTCTTAATCAATATATCAGAAAAGGAGTGGAAGGTAGCAAAGCAGAGAATTCACTCGAGTTCTATATGCGCAAAGCATAGAATTATTCAACTAAAAATTATATATCGAGCTCATCTGTCTCGCTTAAAACTGTCCAAAATGTTTCCAGGCCAGGATCCGACCTGCGAGCGCTGCAACCAAGCTCCTGCCTCACTGGGTCACATGTTCTGGGCCTGCACCAAACTAACATCATTTTGGACAAAGATTTTTAAGTGCCTCTCAGACAGCCTTAGTATCACAATCCCTCCTAACCCACTAACAGCTGTGTTTGGTGTCCTTCCAGATGGACTTGAATTGGAGAAGGACAAACAAACGGTGATTGCATTCACTACACTCTTGGCACGCAGACTTATTTTGTTAAATTGGAAGAATCCTAATTCTCCTCTTATAAGTCAGTGGGAAACTGATGTTTTATATTATTTGAAATTGGAAAAAATCAAATTTTCAGTTAGAGGATCTGTACAAAATTTTTTCAAAACTTGGCAGGATTTAATCAATATTATTTTAGAATAAGAGAATTAACTATTATTGTATTTAACTCCCTTCTCCATCTCTTATTTATATAGATATTTACTTCTCCCCTTCTTTTGTCTAATGTTGCCTTATTAAAAAGCTTAAAGAAATTTTCCTTTAGCTAAGCTCTCCTTCTCAGGGATGGGGTTTGATTTGTTTTCAAATTTGTTGGGTTATAAATGGATCTGTTTGTATGGAATGATTACAATGAAAATTAATAAAATAAAAATATAAAAAATAAAAAAATAAAAAAAAAATAAAGTGACCAGCCGGTACCTGTATTTGCGTGCACTGGAGTTCATTGGTAAAATTTAAAATTAATTTCAAATCCATTTATCCGATTTCTAGAGGCTACTAGCAGTGATAAGCCTGAAGCCAGATTAATTCTAATTTTAAATAAGACTAGTAACTAGTTAATAAGTTCAGAAAAGAAAAACAGTGAGAGATAACAGAGTTTCTTTTAAAAGGCTGCTGCTTGCACAACCGTTAATTAAGTCCCTGAAAGTACCTGAATGTTGCACCATGTGTGCATTTGTTTTTTTAGGCTGGTGCAAGTCTGCAGAGAGCTGGCACCTGTCACGACATCAATGTGAGCAAAACAAACATCACTACCTGTGTGTGTGTCTAGATAGATAGATAGATAGATAGATAGATAGATAGATAGATAGATAGATAGATAGATAGATAGATAGATAGATAGATAGATAGATAGATAGATAGATAGATAGATAGATAGATAGATAGATAGATAGATAGATACTTTATTAATCCCCAAGGGGAAATTCACATACTCCAGCAGCAGCATACTGATAAAAAACAATATTACTTTTGTATAACTTTGTATAATGTTAATGTTTACTCCCCCGGGTGGAATTGAAGAGTCACATAGTGTGGGGGAGGAACGATCTCCTCAGTCTGTCAGTGGAGCAGGACAGTGACAGCAGTCTGTCGCTGAAGCTGCTCCTCTTTCTGGAGATGATACTGTTTAGTAGATGTAGTGGATTCTCCATTATTGACAGGAGCCTGCTCAGTGCTTGTCGCTCTGTCACAGATGTCAAACTGTCCAGCTCCATGCCTACAATAGAGCCTGCTTTCCTCACCAGTTTGTCCAGGCGTGAGGCGTCCCTCTTCTTTATGCTGCCTGCCCAGTACACCAGCATATAGAAGAGGGTGCTCGCCACAACCGTCTGATAGAACATCTGCAGCATCTTATTCCAGATGTTGAAGGACGCCAACCTTCTAAGGAAGTATAGTCGGCTCTGTTCTTTTTTGCACAGAGCATCAGTATTGGCAGTCCAGTCCAATTTATCATCCAGCTGCACTTCCAGGTATTTATAGGTCTGCACCCTCTGTACACAGTCACCTCTGATGATCACGGGGTCCATGAGGGGCCTGGGCCTCCTAAAATCCACCACCAGCTCCTTGGTTTTGCTGGTGTTCGGTTGTAGGTGGTCTGAGTCGCACCATGTGTGTCTATGTGTGTCTGCGGGGGTGGAGTTAATTAAAACACACGGTCAGCCATTGGCCAGCAAAGTTGGTGTTTAAGCAACAGCCAATTGCAGCTCGGTGTCACTATCAGTTAGAAAACAATGAATGGTACAGAGTAGGGCTTCACGTGCCATAAACAGAGCACAGAAAGAGACTGCAGAGTCCCTCAAACATTGATGCTGGGGTATAATAATAATAATAATAATAATAATAATAACTTTATTTATATAGCACCTTATCAAGCATCCAACTCAAGGTGATTTCCACAGATTAATCAACAAAAATAAAGATATACCACATTTACTTATTATAATTAACTAATACTAGGATCATTTCTAATAAATGTAGTTATACTAAATACAAAATCACTCAGGTATTGTTAAGCATTATTTAACTACTAAAGTGCAAAACAAACCTTGTCTTATCAGAAAAAGGTTTTCTAATTAAAATATTTAAATCTTAAGGCAGACAATTGAACAACCAGATCTAATTAATATTTTGACATGTGAGTCCCTGTCTTTCACCCCAAAACACGAAGCTGAGTCTCAGTAATTTAGCAAAAGCAACTTTATTCAGCTTGAAACAGGAACAACATGGTTATTTATTTAGGGGGATCTACCATTCTCCTAAACACAGACACAGCAAATTCAGTGATATTTCAGTTCTGATATTAATTGTAGTTTTAGTTTTTAGTTTATATTATAAAATTTATTTTTATTTTTATTTAGTTCTGTGTTTAAAATATTAGTTTTTATTTTATTTTGTTCTGGCCTTTTCACATTATATTAGTACAATTCCAGGTTTTTTTCTGTTACAAGACCACAAATGTTGGCCTACACATATTTCAATGCAAGTTATGTTTTAGTCAACATAATACACTCACAGCTCATAATGCTGTTAAACACAGCTTGACTATCAATGATCAAACAGGTGAAGTAGCCTAATGAGTGTAGTCAGCAAGATCAAATGTTTCCACCCAAGAAACCACTCTGTGCAAGCACGTTACTGTTAGGCTTAAACAAGCATGTATTTTGAGAGATTTGTTTATATTGCAATGACATCCGTTGCACAGATAGCCACATAGTGAAAATATTTGCTCAACGAACGCCTGTGATGCAGGTGCACAGACGAGGTCCTCAGCCACTGGTGTTGACAATTTCTGCTGCCGGTACTGAAGTACTGAAGTGCAGTCCTGGTGCCAGAGAAGTGCTGGACTTCCACTAAGAACTGATCCAGCTGGTCCTGCGATGAAACTTCGAGACTCTTTTTCTTCTTCTCGCACACTACATTTGCTTTTATTATCATCTGCGCTGTGATTAAAGTATTTCTTCACGTTACTTTCTTGCTTTCTACATGCAAACATTTGTGCAAAACTCACCATCTTCAACCACACGTGCTTACTGCTTCAACCCAATGAGCCAAATGTGCTCAATAATCAAACAATGGTTGTTTATGGAAGTTGTGCCTCATGACTATAGTAAACCCAGGGTAAAATCAAGAGAAATAAACAACACAATTCTGAGCATTCCAAAGTAGTTATTTTAGTAGGCCACATTATACAAATGAATAACCACTTAACTGACTCTTTGTAAGTAAACAGACTGCTGAGGATCTGTTTGTAGATGAGAGGATGTCAGACACAATACTCTATACTGTGGCCTATGGGGCGGGGAGTCACAAAGTCCCAATCCCCAGACTCAGCCACACAGACTCAGTCCCAGTTTGAAACGATCATTTACTTTTAGGAAAATACCATACGCAATTCTCAAAACAATATAATCCTCTTTCTTTTTATTCCTCAACACCTCCCAAGTGGACTTTGTCTTCGTCTTTTCCCGACTGTGACTACTAAAGAGAGATGAGGTGTCTTCTTTTATGCTGGATTACCAGGAGTACTTTTGGTGCCCCAACACTGCACCCAAGAAACAGAACCGCCATAAAACAAGGCAGCCCTTGCCTGGGGAACCTAACAGGGCTGCCCTATAGCACTACAATACCCATGCAGCTTTGTGAGGATCCAAACTGAAACTATGCCAGAGGAGCACTGCCACCTGTCATATTGGGGGAACAACTCTTGGCTGGCAGTCCTTCCATGATGGCCTCCCGGATGGGTAATGAACCACCCTCCATCTCAGCAGAATGCTAGTCCATCCATTACATCGATCACAATACAAAATCTAAAAGATAAAGGATCCTGAAAATTATTATAATAAAGCAGTGAAGTCAAAATAATTTAAATTAAATGACCTACAGTGGCCCTAATATCAATTGAGTACTAGATTGAAGAAAACTAAAATCAATGGACTAGACCTTTCACTCAGAAGCCACACCAGAGTTAACCAAAAAACAGGCCACAAATACAGCCAGACAATAAACACGCTAAATGTTTGAAACACATACTGGATGTTGCAGGCGTAATGTAAAAATATATTAATCAAATATTATTTTAATTGAATTCCATACTCTATAATCATTACACATTCAACACCAGGACAGAACATCACAATGACAAACACAACATTGTGAAATGAAGCCAGAGACACCACACAAAGGTTTGGGGTTGCCACCCCATATACTTTAAAATGGGTTGCTTGAAAAAGAAATAAACCAATAACGATCGGTCCTTACAGACTTGAGTCCAAAACAGAACTGCTTGCAAATGCAAAAATGGTGTCTTTTGAAGTGATATTGGCAGGTCCAGTACCAGAAGTAATGTCCCCGGAGCCAGAAGTGATGTCATATGGCCCAGGAGAATTTCCCATATTGGGTCTGCAGAAGAAAAAGAGAAAGGGTTAGCACACTCTGCCATCCCCTGGTCCAGCATGGAATTGCCCTTTTCGAGCCTGTTTTGTCTTGGTAGAGTAATATATTGCTTTACTTCCCCCTATTGTATTATTAATATGTAGCCTTTGTCAGAATGCCTAATCTCTCAGACTTACCACTGTTTATAAGGTATTATTGTATATAACTTATCCCCACCTTCCCTTCTATAGCTATAACCTCAGGCAATTAGATGTAGTAAAAAGACAAGCAGGGATTAAGTTACACATAAAACAATGTATTATTGGTAATATTCATAAATAATAACAATATGCAAAGTACATTTGAATATTGGCAACCATACAACCTGATTAAATGGTGATATGTAGTTCAGGCGGCATACAGACTTGTAGTTACTTAAATGTCTCAAGTTAAGGCATCATTGGTGCTCAGCTTTCTTCAGAACAGGCCTTAAGCCTGGTCAATATGGCTTTCTTAGCTGTGCTCTTCATTGTGTTGTCTTCATCATCACAGGTTAGCAAGAGAGAGATACTTCTTTCAGATGTTGGTTAGTAAGAGAGAGTGTGAGGTTAATCAAGTAAATATATAGATTGTCTGTCCAACCCCTACAGCCAATAGGGCATCGTAGTACTTAAAGGCCTCTGAGACAAGCCAATTCCAAACAAGCATACCTCAGACCAATGGGCAAATAGAACATCTTAATACCTGCCCCCCTCCAAAACCATTTGTTGAAGTAACCTGGCATCCTTGCCAGGGTTGAAAGACTTTAGCAGAGAAACACTCGCCAAACTAGTTTAAAGCACACCCCCCCAACTCTGTCGTAAAATTCAAAAAGACTCAGTCGTAAAGGGGGCAAATACTAATTCCTCTCACCAAAGTAACACTAAATTACATTGCTTTGCCTAAATTACAAATAAAGACATACAAAATATTTATCAAGTTATACGTAAAATCTCACATCACAACAGAATCCTTTAGCTGCCTCCCATGCGCATGTATGTGGCAACACACACTGTAAAAAATGTTTTGTTGGATCAGCCTAAATAAATTACTTCACAAGGTAACAAGCAATTTAATTGATTTCTTTCAAATTTTAAAAAGTATTTGAGTGAACTTTCATTTGAGTTTGTTTCAACCTTTTCAAAAACTTGAATAAAAGCAAAAAAATGTATTTAGCTCAAACCAAATTTCTTTAAAAACTCAAATTAACTGCGGTGGGCTGGCGCCTGCCTGGGGTTTGTTTCCTGCCTTGTGCCCTGTGTTGGCTGGCATTGGCTCCAGCAGACCCTCGTCACCCTGTAGTTAGTATATAGCGCATTGGATAATGGATGGATGAACTCAAATTAAAATTTTGTCCATTATTGTATTCACTGTAATGCCAACTTAAATTCTTAATTGGACTCAACTAAATATGTTCTTTATATGGTGTTGAATTCACTGTTTGTTAGGGTGAAATTGTTTTTAATAAAACAAACCACAACAATGTTTTGCTTTAAACAATGGAAGCAAATTTATTTTAAAATTAGTGCTACATTTTGTACAGTGCATATGTACATTATAATCAGTACAAACACCACAGCGGCTGCAGCAAACAGGGAGAAAAGAAAATGATATCTCCAAGTGTGTGGAGCTCATTGTGTGTGTGCTCAGCATTACGTGTTTAGAATTGCCTCTGCAAACATCATCCAAAGTGTACAAACTTGACGCTTGTGATTAAGTGTGACTCTTCTTGGCACCATCACCACAGCTAATAGTAGACCAGGCCCTGTTGTTACCACTTGTTAGCTTCACTCTGTCACCAAACGCCATCATGATAGAAGGTCTTCTCCAATAAAAATGGATTGGGAGGCAGAGTTCTTTACATTTTTGTCTGCAATTAAAATTGCAGGAGTGATTCTATGCATCTAATATTCATACAGTAATTTTTGAAAAATGATGCTCTTGCTGTGTAATAATGAAGGTCTACATTAATGCTACCTTTACTAGGTAGAAGGGTGTCTTTTAATCCACAGAAGAAATCAAATACAGTTTGCTTAATTCTTTGTGTATTCACTTCTATATGTTGTCATGCGACACAAGGATTTGCTGACATCCCGGCCTTGTTGGATGGCACTTTTATAATGGAAGGGTAGAAGGAGACTGCCTCCGCAACAGGTGGCAGCATCCCTCTGCTGGATCTAACCATGTGTACACTCGTAGGGCTGCATGGGAGTTGTAGTCCTGATGGGCGGTCCAGTCGGGTTTCTTGGGAGCCACTGGGGAAAAACTGCAGGGATGACAATTCCTTACTTTAGGAAGGTTCCATCTTATCCAGGAGTGCTTCCTGTGTTTCCTGGGTGCAATATAGAGGTACTGGAAGAATTCCCAGATCCTGATAAAGTAAGCCGCTCCGCCTCATCCAGATGAGTTGGAGTTGAGGAAAAGAAAAAGAAAGAGAATAGAATTGTGTATTGTTCAGGTATTGTGCTTAATAAAAATAATCCTTTTGAACCTGGACTTGTGTCTGTAAGGTAGTTTCTGGGATTTGGGGTTTTGTTTCTCTCCCTGCATGTTACAATATAAATATTTTTAACAGTAGTTTTAAATATTAAATATTGTTTTTTTTTTCTCGGACAGGCCTAGCAGCCTGAAAAGTCCACATCATCAAAGGCCTGTCCAGAATGATAGGTGCGCTTGGTGCAGTAGAAATTTAATTACCATATTATTATTTACATATTTAAATTAGCTGAGACTGTAAAAAAAAATTTGTAGAAAAAAAATCTTTATTTGAAATTTATTTTAGTAGCTTAGTGCCGATCCCCCACCCCCACCCCATCTCTCCCATTTAATTCCACCATGTACTGTATTACTTTAGCACAAGAATTATTTATCTCATAAATCTCAATATGTGAAAGTAGGTTATGTATCACCACATTTCCTGTAAACAGCTAAAGGTTTAGATCTTGTTTTCATTTTCTGCTTCTATAAATAATTTTGCTTTAAATTTAAATGGTTGTGATATCCTTTGACTGCATGTGCTGATAATACTATATTGTACTGTTCAGCTCATTCACTTTAGATGGCTATTAACAGAGACTTTATAATTATTTCATATTATTCAAAAAGCCCTTTTAAATCTCAGACTTGTGCTAAATGTTTATAAGACCAAATTTATACTGAAGTAATTTTAATATATACTCTTTAAATGGCAGTGGCACTGATCTTGTCTCCCATTATATAAATGACATTAGGCTTTCAAAATAAACACTCCTCATTTTGAAAGTTCACTAAATACAGCGAGGGTGAAATTAGACTATTTATTCAGAAACAAATTGTGTTGTCAAATGTTTTGTAAAAAGCAGGTTGTGGAGGTTCTGTTTCATTTGGCCCCTGATTATGTCGATGTAATTTCTAAATTTGCTACCTCTTCTGGATGTGAGCCTCATATTGCTGGTTATCATTCAACATTCATGTTTTAAAATATGCTACTTAGATAATATATATGTTACGTCTCACAGTGGGGTAGCCTTCTGTTAGTGTTATAAGGATTGACATTAGTACTTGTTTAATAAAAAGTTGAAATTCAGGGCACGGCCTGTAGGTGGGTACAAAATTGGCTCAAACATAGGAAGCAAAGGGTTATGGTGTGGAGAACGTTTTCAGAATTAGGTGATGTTAAAAATGGTGTCTCTAAGGTATCAGTGCTGGGGTCACTGCTCTTTTTACTTTCTCGTATACGAAGTATAGGGATATTATTGTAATCATCTAAAGATTCGATGTCGAGATTTTGGTGAATCTCAACATTTTAGATCTCCCTGAGATAATATACCATTTTTGGAATTATGTCTGTGTGTCTGTCTCTCTGTGTGTGTGTGTGTATGTAAAAATGATAAGTTGAATACGCTTTCACTTAGGTCAACCAAATTTAGCATACAAGTATTATGTACAAAACGTAGATTTCTGTCAACTTTTGGGTTATTCTTGTTAACCAGAAGTGGTACTTTACCAGAAGTGGTACTTATTCATGCAGCTGCAGAGTCTGATTTATTCAACTTTACTTTCATAATAATTGTTCAATATATTATTAATTTGATTTGATTTGTTGTTGTTGAGTCTTTAATGTACATAATATAAAAATATAATCATTGTCTTGCGGTTTACTCCTCAAATATCCATCCCAATATCTGAATATATGAGAAGGTCTAGGGGAGACCACTCCTGATTTTTATTATACATACCTGTAAATGATCTGGAAAAGAATATAATCAATAAGCTGGTTAAGTTTGCAGATGATACCAAAATAGGTGGAATGGTAGATAATGTTACAGACAGCAGACAGGCAGATCTGAGCAGATTTGATTTTGTAACCAATGAAATTTATCATAGGTAAAGATAAAATATTGCATGTAGGAAGTAAAAATGTTAGGTTTGAATACACAATGGGATGTATGAAACTTGTAAGTACCCCTTATGATAAGGATTTAGGAGCCATAGTGGACTCATCACTATCTACATCAAGACAGTGCACAGGAGTGATGAAGAAGGCAAATAGGATGTTAGGTTATATAGCACCATGTGTGGAGCACAAGTCAAGAGAGGTTATGCTTAAGTTATTCAATGCATTAGTGAGGCCATACCCTGAGTACTGTGCGCAGGTTTGGCCTCTGTTTTACAAAAAAGACATAGCCGCACTAAAGAAAGTCTGGAGGAGAACAACTAGGACTGAGAAGTATGAGCTATGAGGAGCAATGACAGGAGTTGAACATTTTCAGTTTGAGCAAACAGCGATGAAGAAGTGACATGAGTGAAATGTTCAAAATTATGAAAAGGATTGGTACACTGGGTCCCAGTTGTCACATTCAAATAAATTCTGCAACACCAGGACACGATTGAAAACTTATTAAGGGTAAATTTTACACAAACGTCAGAAAGTTTTTCTTCACACAAAGAACCACAGACACAATGACAGAGAGTAGGACTTTTGGGACCTTCAGACATCGACTTGAGGTTGTTTTCGACAAGTGAGGTGAACAAGATGGACGAGTTTGTTGGGCTGAATATTCTGTTATCCTCACAGATGTTCTCATGTTCTAACAAACCTATTCTCAGTAAAATGCCCTCAAGCAGGTCCTCCAACTTGCAGGGAAAACTCGTGGATTGGTGGCAGGATTGGCACTCCAACCACTGTAAAAAAAACCTGACACTGTTCCAGTGTGGTGCTGAGGTGTCACTCACTGCACTCGGGTCCCAATCCGGGTGTTTCATCATGTGGTGGGTGCGGCATCAGATTATGCTCCTAACCTCTCCTGTCTCCTCTTTGTAATCTCTTTGCTGTAACTTGTAGTATTTTAACATTTTATTGATCCTTTTATTGTTTTATGCACCATTGAAAAGGAGGGTTTCCCTCAATATGTGTTTTCGAAGATTTAAATAAAGATTAAAAAATCATATTAAAAAAGTTCAGGCTGATCTTGGTAACAGTATCTCTGAATGCTCAGGTGATGCCTCGTAGCCCCCCAAAAGGTGGAAAGCCTCAAGACACATGGGGGACATCTTCACCAGAAATCCACAAAGTCAGCCTCAAAAATTAAATGTACTTTTTAAAAAAAGAAAAAAAATATTTTGTGCATTTTTAGACTAAACGAAATGCTGAAAAAATCTGGCGTGTCACATTGCATGCTGTTGCAGGCAACAGATAAGTGAAAGCAAAAAAAAATGTGCGTAAGATAGCTAGTAGAAAACAAAGAGATCCATCACGATATGAAAAAAAAAGTAATGACGTGCTGCCCAATTCAAGCAGCTGGCACAACAGGCCATTGTCAGTCCACCAAAGATAACATCTGTGCTTGAAGCATCAGTGGAAGGAGGAACTGGTGAAATGCTGTGTGTGTTGTCATAAACAGAGAAGATTATTATACTGCAGGCAAATCGAATGCCACGGCAAGTGTGACAGAAAAGGCTTCTTTTGCTTGTCCTCTTTGTTCACCTCTTCCCATTGCAGATGACCACAAGCTTATTTATAATGATGTGCCAAACGGCCTGAGAACTCCAGACCAGGTAGAAGTAAAGATGTGCAGTATTTGAATAGAAGAAAGTAAATAATATTGTTGTCTCAAAATGTTTCATTATTATTTGTTAACGCTACAGCAGATTTCCGCTGATTTGCAAAAAAATTGACTGGGTTAAATTTAAACTTTAAATGTTTGTTTGAATAGATTTGTTTGCAAAGAACCAAACTAGTTTTAAAAAACAGGAGACCACCTTTGTAGTATTTTTCTATGGACTGACTGATGAAAAAAAAAAAAAAAAAACAACTGTTAAATGCAGGAAATTGTTAAGGATTTCTTAGAGTCCCGTAAGTTCAGGTTTGGGTTAACCTTTGTTTCTGGGTTTTTTCTATATATTTTTACTGCAATTATTGTCATTATTAATAGTTATCATCCAGTTTGAAGTGTCTAGACTATTTAATCTGTATTATTGAATTATTGTTGTTTTTGTTGTTTCTTATTGTTATTTCTTTTCATGAATGCTGCCATGTTGTTTAATTATTAAATTTCTCCACGTACCACCTTGCATTCAATATTTTTAACCCAAAAGTTCCATTCACACTGCAGTTCATTTCCGATTTTTTTCACTCTTTTCACTCATATGTGACAAAGATTTGATTTTTTAGAGAAGCATGATTAGCAAAAAATGCCATGGAATCAAACCTTTTCAGGAAGAGCCTGTTTTGCAATCAATCTGTCCACATTGCTCTCCCAAGTCCAGTCTCCTGTCTTTTGGGCCATGGGGCAGAACACCAGCAGGGATAAAAGCACCCAATCCAATAGCTCTGATCATTCGCTTTTGATTCCCTTCTTTGACATCATGAGCTGACAAATTCAACAACAACAAAATTTATTTATATAGCACATTTTCATACAAAAAGTAGCTCAAAGTGCTTTACATAATGAAGAAAAGAAAAATAAAAGACAAAATACAAAATTAAAATAAGACAACATTAGTTAACATAGAAAAGGAGTAAAGTCCGATGGCCAGGGTGGACAGAAAAAAAACAAAAAAAAACTCCAGAAAGCTGGAGAAAAAAATAAAATCTGTAGGGGTTCCAGGCCACGAGACCGCCCAGTCCCCTCTGGGCATTCTACCTAACATAAATGAAATAATATTTTTTGGGAAATGTCTCTTTTTGGGTAGTCCTGAGAGGAGTGCGTTACAGTAATCTCGTCGACTGAAAACAAACGCGTGAACTAATTTCTCTGCATCTTTCGATGATATAAGAGGTCTAACTTTTGCTATGTTTCTTAAGTGAAAAAATGCTGTCCTAGTGATCTGATTAATATGCGATTTAAAATTTAGATTACAGTCAATGGTTACCCCTAAGCTTTTTACCTCCGTTTTGACTTTTAATCCTAATGCATCCAGTTTATTTCTAATAGCCTCATTGTATTCGTTATTGCCAATCACTAAGATTTCGGTTTTCTCTTTATTTAATTTGAGAAAGTTACTATTCATCCATTCTGAGATACAGGTTAGACATTGTGTTAGTGAATCAAGAGAATGGGGGTCATCAGGTGCTATTGATAAATACAGCTGTGTGTCATCAGCATAGCTGTGGTAGCTCACGTTATGTCCTGAGATAATCTGACCTAATGGAAGCATGCAGATTGAGAAGAGCAGCGGACCCAGGATAGAGCCTTGTGGAACACCATATAGGATATCATGTGTCTTTGAATTATAATTACCACAACTAACAAAGAATTTTCTCCCTGCCAGGTAGGATTCAAACCAATTTAAGATGCTGCCAGAGAGGTCCACCCATTGACTAAGGCGATTTCTAAGAATATTATGATCAATAGTGTCAAATGCGGCACTCAGATCTAAGAGGATGAGAACAGATAAATGGCCTCTGTCTGCATTTACCCACAAGTCATTTACTACTTTAACGAGTGCAGTTTCTGTGCTGTGATTTGTTCTAAAACCTGACTGAAATTTATCAAGAATAGCATGTTTATTGAGGTGCTCATTTAACTGCATAATGACTGCCTTCTCTAGAATTTTACTTAAGAAAGGCAGGTTAGAGATGGGTCTATAATTTTCAAGAGCAGAGGGGTCGAGATTATTTTTCTTAAGTAGGGGTTTAACTACCGCAGTCTTACGACAGTCTGGGAAGACCCCCGTATCTAATGACGAATTTACTATGTCAAGAACATTATCAAATAGCACGCCGATACTTCTTCGAAAAAATTTGTTGGTATTGGGTCAAGGGCACAGGTGGATGGTTTCATTTGAGAAATTATTTTATTTAAATCAGGTAAATCTATCCTAGTGAAAGAATTTAGTTTGTTTATAACGGAATACTGGGGTTTAGGAGGATCCTTAGTGTTGGGGAAATATACTATGTTATTTCTAATATCATTAATTTTTTGATTGAAAAATACAGCGATAGCCTCACAGGTTTAACTGGAAGTACTTAGGAGGCATTCCTTCGAGTTACCTGGGTTTAACAGACGATCAATCGTCGAAAATAAGACTCTGGGATTACTAGCATTGTTATTTATAATCTTAGAGAAATAGCAGCGCCTCTCAAGACGGACTGTGTTATTGTATTCTGTTATTTTAACTTTTAATATTTCATAATCAATAGTTAGTTTAGTTTTCCTCCATTTACGCTCAGCTCTACGGCATGTTCTCTTTAAATCAGACACTCTTTGGGTCTTCCATGGTATAACAATGCTAGAAGATTTTTTAACTGTCTTTTCAGGTGCAACTATGTCAACAGCAGCTCTCACTTTAGTATTAAATCTTTCCACCTTACTATTTACATTATCCTCGCTATTATAGTTGGCATTATAAACAGACTGATTGCTTAGAATGTTTGTAAGTTTTAAAGCTGCTGATGAGTCAAAGATGCGTTTTTTAACAATATGCTTCTCATGAGTGTTTTCTATCATTATTTCTATATTAAAAAGTAGAAGAAAATGGTCTGATAGACCCGTATCAATGACCTGCTTTATATCAACTTTTAGTCCTTTAGTAATTACTAAGTCTAACGTATGACCTGCTTTATGTGTAGGCTGATTAACGAGCTGCCTCAAATCAAAAGAGTCCAGGAAGTTTTGGTCACACTGATTATCTATATGAAAATTAAAGTCGCCGACTATTAAGAGTGTGTCGTAGTTTGTAATTAAAATTGACATCAAGTCAGAGAATTCCTCAAAGAAAGACGCGTTAAATTTAGGAGGTCTATACACAAAGGACTTGAATTTACCAAAACTGACATCTTTACATTTTAACCGGCTCGAGTAAATGTTTGCCAAGCCGCCTTCTCTCTTTCCTTGGCGATCTGCACGAGTAAAACTTAATCTGGAGGCGCAGATTCGATTAAAACAGCTGCGCAATCTGAGCTAAGCCACGTTTCACTTAGTGCAATAAAGTCTATTTTTTTATCACTAATAAGATCATTGATAAAAAATGTCTTGTTAGTTAAAGCTCTAACATTTAATACTGCCATATTTAATGTTTCAGAGAGGCAGAGATGAATACTATGTGCATTATTGATATATGGAACAGGTTATTTTTATCAGCGCCGCTCTGTGTGTATTTTTTGTTTAATCTATAATCTGTTTTTATAGTTTTAATACATTGTTCATCTAAAGTAGTAACTCTAATTAAATTATTGGTGTTTATGCCGTATTGCCTAGATTTTCTACGTGCATTAAGATTAGTTATTACAGTATTTATGGTGTGCACTTTTATGGAAGATTTTATTAAACAACTAGCAAAATACCCGCGCTTCGCAGCGGAGAAATAGTGTGTTAAAAAGGTTATGAAAAAGTAAAGGAAACATTTTAAAAATAACGTAACATGATTGTCAATGTAATTGTGTTGTCATTGTTATGAGTGTTGCTGTCTTTTATATATATAATATACACACACACACACAAATAAACATATATATACATATACATATATACATATATATACATATCTACATATATATATACATATACACATCCACATATCAACATATATATATATATATACACATACATACACACACACACACACACACACACACACACACATACATATATATATGTTTCTTCTTCATTGACGTTTTCTCTTGGAGAGCTTTTTTCATTTAATTGAAAATGAAAGCAGCAGCTGCCAAAATATGTAGCTTTCTTATTAATTTTTCAACATTGTGTAAAATAAATGTATAAAGTAACATAAAAGGTTTAAATACTGGTTATCCTTTTACAGTAAAATATTAGTAAAGAGATACAAAAAAAGTAAAATGGATATGTTCTTTTTCTTTAAGGAGATTAAATATTACTGAAGAAAGAAAAAAAAAAATTAAACAGCCAAATGGGGCTATGCATATGAACATAAAAGGTTTAAATAAAACAGAAATATATATTTTATTTTTACTTGCTTAACTTGTGGAGGGTGTATCCTGTAGCAAAGCCCTAACTTTTTTCGTGAAAGCCCGTTTCAGTCAATAAGTCTTATGTGTGTGTTTATGTATGTGTGTATATATATGTAGATATGTGTATATGTAGATATGTATATATATGTATATGTATATAAATGTTTATGTGTGTGTGTATATTATATATATAATATACATATATATATATATATATAAGACAGCAACACTTATAACAATGACAACACAATTACATTGACAATCATGTTACGTTATTGTTAAAATGTTTCCTTTTTTTTTCTTAACCTCTTTAACACACTACTTCTCCGCTGCGAAGCGCAGGTATTTTGCTAGTATATATATATATATATATATATATATATATATATATATATATATATATATATATATATATATATATATATATATATACACATACATATACACACATACATGCAGTTTCAATAACATAGAAATCAATATAAACAACATTAACATCATTATCATATGAGAATATGAAGTAATATATAAGAAGCACATTTCATATAAATATAAATTATTAAACAGTAAAATCTTCTTCTGTAATTTGCTACCGTGGCAATTTGTGTGTCTGTCCAAGATTTTAAATCACCTGTAGCTCGCAAACCGTTTCACCTATTGACTTGAAATCTGGTACACATATAGTACGTCACGTCTACTATCCGCTTTATGGGTGATGATTGTATTACTCTTTTTATCTTTATTTTATTTTATTGTAGAATCAACTCCTATCTGCGCACACCATGTTATCGTGCATTGCGCTGTCACTGGTATTTTGATAAAAGAATTTGAACAACATATAAGAAGCGTATAAATTATTAAACAGTAAAACATTAACATTTAAGAAGTAAAGTTACATTAAGTACTACTGCAGTGCCTTCGGGTATACCTCATTTTTTGTTTGCCCATTACATGCTTAAATGTATAAATGTTTTGGTGCACCTACCCGAGAACACGCGACATATAACCGAGCGTGGGAGAAGCATGGATTTTAAACACGCGTTGAGTTCATCTGCTGGTCTCCCTCGTGGAATAACTGGTAATGTTTGACTAAAATCTACAGCGAGTAAAACGACTTTACCTCCTATTTTTTTTTTACGATCTCTGAGATCTTGCTTTTTTCGGTTCAAGGCTTCATAAGCTCTTTTATGTTGTATGGTGTACTTATCCCAAACCATCATCTTTGAATGTTGCAAGACTTTCGCCTTGTATGTAGATCGGGGTAATTACATTCATTGCATTCGTAGTCTGAATCACAATCTGATTGTATGGGTGGTTACCTGGCACTGTGGGGTTGCCACCCGTCCTTTAAAATACGGAATCGTGCCGCATTTGAGAATGAAATTGCGCGTCCCGTTTTGAATCAATACGGGACGGGATTTGTCCCGTATTTTTTTTATCATTTTTTTTAAAGCATGCAAATCATCCCACACGCATTTTATGAAGATGCCTCCTTTCCTACTTTTGATTGGGTAATACTTGATGTCATTGTTAGTTTGATTGGTCTTTTTAACTGTCCAGTGAGGAGGGCGGGTCTTTTAAGTACAGTCTGCAAACTTTTGGCACTGAGATGTGGCACCTGCTGCAGTATGCGTCCCTTATTTTTTTGTATTAAAAGTGGTAACCCTACCTGGCAGGTAACACTTATGTTTGGTCATGAAGTCGTCTAAAATCCGCCACGTGCCCTCTTTTAATTGCGAAAAGCAGATATATATAGCCAAATTCTCGCGGTTCGCTGTGGCTTTTAATTTTTTAATAAGAAAAGAAAACCTTTTTAAACGGATCGAAAATATACCAATAACAATTTGTTAAGGATCTGTTTTTTTCTGAACCTCGCTTTTCACAGCTGTCGCGCTACGGTGTGTGTTTCGTTTATTTGACAGTATGTAGATCGTGGTAATTACATTCATGGCATTCGTTTTCTGAATCACAATCTGACTGTATGGGTGGTTACCTGCCAGGTTACGCTTGTGGTTGGTCAGGAAGTCGCCTTACATCCGCCACGTGCCCTCTTTCTGTTTCCAGAAGCTGATCATAGAATGGTTTTAATAGTTTACTTTCAAATAATGCAAAGAGTATGCGACACGTGTTTCTCCCTAATTCTGGGCTCATCAGGCATACACACTCACTGCATCCCCTCTCGTGAATCGAATCTCTATCGTCAGCGCCAGAGTTGAAGCCCCTAACGTTGCGGTCAGCAAGTCGGCTAACATCCGCCATGTGCCGTCTTTCAGTTGCGAGAAGCAGATCATAGAATGGTTAAAACTGTTGCCCCTAACGTTGCGCCACGGCGTGTGGTTCATTTATACCTCGTGTCTTCTCATTAAACTTTTATCTCGCAAATATGTTATTGCAATCCGCAGCGGGAGCGTTTCTATAAACTTAATTTAAACTTACGTTTTACACCGTGCTTTGTTTCCCTTATGAACATGCTTGTATGCTTCACTTGCTCCCTTCTCAATTGTTTAATGAATTTTTTGCTCTTCGCTGTTTGCGGGTCTTCCTTCATTTCCACCTACTTCGTTCTTTTATCTCGCGAATATGTTATTGCAATCCTTAACGGGAGCGTTTCAATAAACTGATTGAAAATAGTTTTGCATTTACCTTTTTAGTAAAAGGCGAGCTTTTAAGCCTGAGAAATCACCCCGTAAATGCACACATTTAATTTCACATGTGTTAATATGTATGGTTACACAGTATTAAAAGACAGTGAACAACGTCAGTTACCTTTGTTCCCGCGTTTGATAAAAGGCGAGCTTTTAAGCCTGAAAAATCACCCCGTAAATGCACACGTTTAATTGCACATGTGTTAATATGTATGCTTACACAGTATTAAAAGACAGTCAAAAATTAACGTCATTTACCTTCGTTCCCGCGTTTGACTCGTGCTGTAAATCTCTTCCTTGTTTTTAGTTCACGTGATAACGTAGGAGGCGTGATGACGCGATACCTGACTCCGCCTCCTCCATTACAGTATATGGACAAAAAATATGTTCCAGTTATGACCATTACGCGTAGAATTTCGAAATGAAACCTGCCTAACTTTTGTAAGTAAGCTGTAAGGAATGAGCCTGCCAAATTTCAGCCTTCTACCTACACGGGAAGTTGGAGAATTAGTGATGAGTGAGTCAGTCAAACAAGTTCCAGTTATGACCATTACGCTTAGAATTTCGAAATGAAACCTGCCTAACTTTTGTAAGTAAGCTGTAAGGAATGAGCCTGCCAAATTTCAGCCTTCTACCTACACGGGAAGTTGGAGAATTAGTGATGAGTCAGTCAGTCAGTCAGTCAGTCAGTCAGTCAGTGAGTCAGTGAGGGCTTTGCCTTTTATTAGTATAGATTATCATGACCAAGCACAGGAGTAGCATTTTGGAAGGGGTTAACCCCTTCACCGCCCTCTGCCGGATATATCCGGCACCGCTGTTTTAATGCTAACGCCATACTGCCGGAATTATCCGGCACATTTGCCTGTGGTTATATGAATGCCTGGCAAGTAGTATAACTGACGGTTTGGCGTGGGTATTATTACTACGTTGTATTTCGACAAGTCTGTGGTTGTTTTGGCCGGTCATGTGACGTGATTCGCATGTAACAGCTGTGAATATGGCGAAACGTAAACTGACTTCAAGTGAGGCTTTGCAGGCGATTTTGGACAGTTCTGATCATGATTGTAGCAGTTCTGAAGAAGATTTTAGTGACAGTGATGAGCAGCAACGTGCGCTGCATGATATTGTGAATGAAGACGCATCGGATGACGGCGCTGAGTGGGTGTATCCCCAGCATCTCAGCTGGGCTGCTGCCCGTGGTGAACTACCTTTTCTGCATTCGTTTGAGGGAACATGTGGCTTTATTGTTGATGTAAACAATTACACTGCTGAGCAGTTTTATGAGCTGTTTGTGTCACCTGATTTGATTAGACATTTTGTTCATCAGACAAATCTGTATGCAGCACAGTTTATTGAGAAAAATCCCAATTTACCTCCACATTCCCGTGTTCGTGCTTGGTTTGACACTGATGAAAACGAAATGAAAAAATTCATTGGGATTTTGATGTTGATGGGAATAATCAGAAAACCAGATATTGAAATGTACTGGTCTACAGATCCTATGTATGCAACACATATTTTTGCAGCTGTCATGACACGTAACTGATTCTCTTTGCTGCTGAAATTCTTTCATTTGAATGACAACAGAAACGAGCCAGATAAGAAAGATCCAAACCGCGACCGCTTGTTCAAGCTACGTCCTTTGATTGATCATTTATTTGAAGCATTTCAGTTGCCCTACATGCCAGGACCGTCAGTTGCAGTTGATGAAAGTTTATTGTCGTGGAAGGGCCGCTTACAGTTTCGACAGTATCTACCATTGAAAAGGGCACGGTTTGGTATCAAGATGTTTTGCTTAGCTGAGAATTCAGGTTACATTTATAGATTTCGTGTATACACTGGCAACTTGCACAACATTTAGTGGTCAATACTGCTTGAATAAATGTAAAAAATGTAAAAAAAATGTAAAAAAGTAAAAAAACAAAAATTGTTCAGATTTCGCCTGGCTTGGGGAATATTTAGGGAGTTGGCGGTTAAAGGGTTAAAAGCAGAGATAGATAGTCAAGATAAACAAATTACCTTAGATATGTTTTCGGAGAGGATCCGGGAGCCAAAACTATTCGGATGCAGGCCATCTCGCCCAAAAAAACGCGGTCTTTCCCAAATGAGTTGTTGATGAACCCGATGTCTTGATTCTTGCAGAAGCCCTGCAGCCAGTTGTTTAATTCTAGCAGACGACTGTAGTACTCGTTTGATCGTCTGACGAGAGGCAGTGGACCCGAGATGAAGATCTTTGCCGATGGGGTCCTCTCCTTCGTGTCTTTAATTAATGCTGCGAAGTCGGCCTTGAGGATTTCCGATTGTCGGTGCCTTATATCGTTTATGTCAGCATGCAAAACAATTGCTCCAACTGCCCTGTTCTTGTGCTTCTCGTAGATTGCCGGCGCACGTCTCATCACATCTCGGACACGAGCACCGGGAAAACAAGAAACAAATGATTTTCTATTAGGGCATGCGATATTGAGGTTTCTAACAATAGAATCAACTACCACTATTACATCACCAGGGGCTGACGGCGAACTGGGGACGCGGAGAGGGTCGAACCGGTTCCGAGTTAAGATGCTTGCCTGTGCCGATGGAGGTGTTCTGGCCTTGAACCCCCGCCTGCATAGCTGAAATACGCAGAGGTCTTCATTGGTGTCGTTGTCGCTCCTACAAGGCGCGGGGGTGAAGTTCACTTGAGCGGCACAACGCGGGGTTGATGTTACGCCAATTACAGATGGCGAGGACGGTTTATTCAGCAGCCGAGCCTTCAGATCTCTAAGGTATCTTCGTCTGGACAGGAGTTTCTGAATCTGTTCATTGAGTGCCTGGAATTCCTCGACTGCAACGTGATTCATCTCACTGTCGGCCATTGTCTGCTGCTGCTTCCGCTTCGCGCCCTAGGAAGAATGAGAGAGAGAGAGAAATTGGTTACCAAGTTAATTCACTTGCTCTACTGAAGTAGAGTGGGAGACAGCACCGTTTTAGTTTACATCCATCTGACAGAATTGTTTTATTCATCTTGTGCCATGGGGCACCTTCTGGACAGTTAGATTTAATTAGTCACAGAATCCAAAAAAAAAAAAACAGATATGAGGCAAAAACCAGGGGTCGAGTCACTTTTAGCAACTGCATGGACATATCCTTAAAAGACCTGCTCTTCTTCAGACCAGAGTTTTTTATGTTAGCAACAGCATTCAAAAAATGCTACATACGTATGTGAAAATGCTAAATATGGAAACACTACATCAGGGTTTTATTGTGAATGCTTTCGTTTCAGGCAGTGGCCCCACCTCTATTATTGCAAGGGGGGCCATGAATTCTGCACTGTGCCACTGCCAGGCCATGTCCCATGCAGGTTGTCACACACGTGCAAGTAGGAGGCAGCTAAAGGGCCTGAGTAATTGTAATTTTACTCCTGACCAGGGGGCGGCAGGGTGTACTGACTGTCTCTCTCAGTTCCTTGAAGACCATTCTCGGGAAATCCTGCCTGGTTCTGGCGCCTATGAAGACGTCCCTTCCGGTCCTGGCACCTATAAAGACTCCACTTCCGGTTTCGACGCCTATAAAGATGTCACTGCCCAGTTCTGGCCCTGATGATGTCACTTCCTCCACCGGCCTTTAGAGCCGCCATCTTGCCTCCACATAATCAGTGCTATTTTGGACTCAGTATTATGAAAAATTCTGTTCAATTTTCAAACTTTTGCAGACAGGGAATTTTATACGGGCGGCTGCCCCAAATCTTTATGATGTCTGTTGGTTGTTTTTCTGACAAGGTTAAAGGTAGAGATTATAAATCTAGACAGAGAAACAACTGAACTGTACAAGCAGACAGTTAGTATATGTTTAGATGGGATGCAAATGATTTCACTCATATGCTGGAGGTTTATGAAGGAGTCATTGGGTTTTGTCTGGTTATTTACAGACACTTAGCAATAACTGATAAGTGTTAATATAAAGCTGTGTTTGTTCATGGTAGGTTCTTTATGAAATTGTGATTTGAGTATGGCTCTGGCAAGGGGAGGCTTCCAAGCAAGCTCTTTGCTTCTGCTAGATTGTGTAGCCCCTTTCAAAGGTAACTATCTAAGAAAGAAAAACTTCGTCACAAAGTCGTTGCAGTGACTCTTGGCTTTTGCTAAGGTATTGATTAAGTCTTTTGAAGTGACTTATGAGAGACTAGGTGTTTTATTGTGGACAAGTATTCACAAAAGGCAGTTTAACCTATGTGGTTCACTTACTACTGGTGGACCAGTTAATACTGGAAATGCCTAAATTGTTAACCTCGATTTCAAATGCCAAGCAAAAATGCCAGGGGATTAAAAGTGGTTCACTCGCAAGGCATTCCTATCAGGAATTGTGGCTGTGTTGATCCGTCTTTTGATTGAAAAGTTGTCTTGTCTCTTGCAGTCTGTGATGTTGTCTCTCTCTTTTTATAGTGTCTTGCTGACTGCCTCATGCAAGATATTACAGTAGTCAAAAATTTGGGACAGCCGATATGTTCCCATGGTCTTGTTGATTAAGTTACTGTACTTTTGGCTAAACATGAGACATGTTAGTTTTAATATCCCAATGCTCCATATCACATTGTTATAAGCATACACCTACTGATATTAATTGATTTAAACATATTCATAGTGAAACAGGACAGACTTTAAAAATCAATAAACAAACAGGTATCGCTAGCTAATGCAGAGGCAAGGTACACTCAAAAACACAGAGGTAGACCGACTCGAATGGAGGCTGGCACCTGAGTGAGGAGAGTCCTGCCTGGCTCCCTACTCCTGATGTCAAGCTTCCCCTTCCCCTTGGCCTGCAGCCTTGGATTAGCGCAAATAAATCGCTCCTGCAAGTGAACTATGACGCTAAGTGCGATGAGAGAAGTCGCTCCCTTGAACCCTCGGATATCATGCCAGACACCAGATAAAAGTCCAAATATTGAATTTATTATCATAATTACATGCACCAAGCACCCTCCTCTCCACAATACTCATAAATAAACAATCAATAATCAATACTCAATCCTCCACTCCCAGACGCGTTGCCACCCTTCCACCCAGCTCAGCTCATCTGTCTGGGATTTCCCAGAGTCCTTTATAGTCCTTGACCCGGAAGTGCTTCTGAACCCTCAGTCCATGTGACTTCCTAGCACCTCCGGGTCAGATCAAAACTCTTCTTTTTCATCCCTGAAGCACGTCATTTCTTCTGTCCATGTGACTGGGACGTACTTCCAGGGTGTAGGGAAAATAGTCCTTACTCCTCCCTGCAGCATCCTTTGGCGGCCCCCATGGTATCCAGCAGGGCTGAGAATTAAAAGTCCACTGTCCATAATTCCCTGCTGGCATTCAGGCATCTCATATATACAATATATATATATATATATATATACTGTATATATACAGTAATCCCTCCTCCATCGCGGGGGTTGCGTTCCAGAGCCACCCGCGAAATAAGAAAATCCGCGAAGTAGAAACCATATGTTTATATGGTTATTTTTATATTGTCATGCTTGGGTCACAGATTTGCGCAGAAACACAGGAGGTTGTAGAGAGACAGGAACGTTATTCAAACATTGCAAACAAACATTGGTCTCTTTTTCAAAAGTTTAAACTGTGCTCCATGACAAGACAGAGATGACAGTTCAGTCTCACAATTAAAAGAATGCAAACATATCTTCCTCTTCAAAGGAGCAAATAAATCAATAGTGCTGTTTGCTTTTAAGTATGCGAAGCACCACGGCACAAAGCTGTTGAAGGCGGCAGCTCACACCCCCTCCGTCAGGAGCAGGAAGAGACAGAGAGAGAGGAGACAGATAAAAAAATCAATACGTGCCCTTTGAGCTTTTAAGTATGCGAAGCACCGTGCAGCATACTTAAAAGCTGCACACAGAAGGTAGCAAAGTGAAGATAATCTTTCAGCATTTTTAGATGAGCGTCCGTATCGTCTAGGTGTGCGAACAGCCCCCCTGCTCAATCCCCCTACGTCAGGATCACAGATAGTCAGCGCAAGAGACAGAGAAAGAAAAGTAAGTTGGGTAGCTTCTCAGCCATCTGCCAATAGCGTCCCTTGTATGAAATCAACTGGGCAAACCAACTGAGGAAGCATGTACCAGAAATTAAAAGACCCATTGTCCTCAAAAACCCGCGAAGCAGCGAAAAATCCGCGATATATATTTAAATATGCTTACATATAAAATCCGCGATGGAGTGAAGCCGCGAAGGGCGAAGCGCGATATAGCGAGGGATTACTGTATATATATATATATATATATATATATATATATATATATATCACTGTACTTTTGCATGTGCTTATTTATTTCATAATTGACATTTTCTTTATTTCACTTTGGCTTAAATGGAATTCCATAAAAAGCAAGAATTGCGTTAGTGTCTTCCTAGAGTTGTTTGAGTGCTGCCTTTCTTCATTGTTGAATAAAATACATAATCCTTAGTTTCTAACCAAAAAAAGAATGATAGAATGTTAAATTTAAATTAAATTAATATCATATAGAAATGATGAACTGGAGGAGGAGGAATGCTGCCTGCATACTCAGGAGATGATCTGCATTTCAGATAAGGACACAGCGACCACAACTGCTGACAACTGTGCTTTGATGTCACGTTATTAAGGGATCTGCAGTTCTAAATTGAGATAAACTGTTGATATTTCTTCAGATATATCTTCATCTGATCCTTGCTTAAAAGCACCAACTCTGGCAAATATTTCTGTTTAATGCATTTATTTTTTATCTGGGTAATTAGTTTGTCAGTTTCTGTTGGATGTTAGTAAAGTGTGCTGCAGATATTCAGGTTTAGGGCATATTTTATTTATTTTTTTGTTTTTCTGTCCTCCCAGCCATCTGACTTTATCACCGGACTCATCTTAAGAGACTTACATCATCACACTGTATATAAGGACACTACTCTTCTACTTGATAGTTATCTGTTTTTAAGATCATTCAGATTCATTTTTTTTCTTTCTTTGTTACTTAATCTTTAATAATACTGCCCAATCCTATTTATTTTTCTTCTCTTGTAAGTTTCTCTTTGACATCTTATAAAGCACTTTGAGTTAAATTGTTCAAATGAACAGGTACTATAGAAATAAATGCTGTTGTTGTTTTTGTTGTTGTTCTGTAATTTCAGCACAAACCATAGTTTATGATTTAGAAACAGAAATAAAATTTAGAAGTGTCAGGATGGAAGTTATTTTACTTTATTTTAGATGGATGCATTTTCGGTCTGCCTCTTATTCATAATGTAAATATATTAAATAAAAGTGTCAATGGAGACAACCACCGTGCATTATGGTCACCAAATAGAGACAAAAATATTCAAATAGAAATGACAACGTTTTGCTCTTTTTCTTTTTTGTTTGCTGAAGTCTGTATATTAAAACATTACAACATCAGAACAATCAAGATGAGATAGAGGCCATTCAGCCCAACAAAGCTCACCAGTCCTGGTCACTTATTACTTCCAAAAAAACATCAAGTCGAGTTTTGAAAGTCCCTAAAGTCTTACTGTCTGCCACACTACTTGGTGACTTATTCCAAGTGTCTGTGGTTCTTTGTGTAAAGAAACACTTTATAATGTTTGTATGAAATTTACGATTAACAAGTTTCCAACTGTGTCCCTGTGTGTTTTGATGATCTCATTTTAAAATAACAGTCTCGATCCACTGGACTAATTCCCTTCATAATTTTAAACACTTCATCATCATGTCACCTCTTAGTCTCCATTTACTTAAACTGAAAATGCTCCACTCTTTTAACCTTCCTTCATAACTCATTCCCTTTAGCCCTGGAAGCAGCCTCGTCACTCTTCTCTGGACCTTTTCTAGTTTTCTAGTTTCTGGACCTTTTCTTGTCCTTTTTGTAGCCTGGAGACCAAAACTGCACACAGGACCCCAGATGAGGCCGTGCCAGTGTGTTATAAAGCTTGAGCAGAACCTCCTTGGACTTGCACTGTACATATCAGGGCACTATATAACCTCACACTATAGCCGTGTAATTAACACCACACACGCTATGGAGAGGAGCAAAAGACTTAACAACCAGACACTTAACTTTGTTACTTGGGCACAATAAGTAAGTGAGAAGTGCATGTCCATCTCCAAATCATTTTATTTATTTTTAAAACTAACTGTACATAAATGCAACTCCTGCTCTAGAGCATTACTACAATGAAAACTGGGGATATTTTTGAGGGTTCTTGAAACTTACAAGCTCAAATTTGTAACTCTATTAATAAAGCAAACTGGACTGGTCTGACAACACAGTGGCTCTGTACAAGAAGGTCCAGAGCAGAATGAACTTGATTAGGAGGTGTAAGTCTTTTATATGTACTGCCAGCTGCTGGTCTGAGAGTGAAGCAGCTTGAGTTCAAAAGGCACACAATGCCTAAACAAACGTATGGTGAGGTATTCTGTATCTGTTTCTGTTTTAAAGTGCAGAGACTTGCTGGCTGTGTAAAAAGGCCACCACAAGAGGGAGCTGCAGCACACACTTTAGACCTAATCACAGCTCTCTGCTTGACTGATTCATTCATTTTCTGGATCCACGTATTTCAGGGTCGTTCGGAGTCCCAGCCTGTGCCTGCAGGTGTAAATCCTCCATGGTGGCAAGTTTTCTTTTTAAAAATGTAAGAATTAAGCCTGAAATTTTTAGCTATTAAAACTTTTTTCATTTCTTTTCTTAATGTTTTAAATGACTAATGTGTTACTTAATAATTGTATAACTTACAATTGTCTATCAAAAACAATTTTAAAAATCCTTGAAATGTCTGCTAATAACCAAGCTTCTTTTAATTTTGAGCACAAACCACATTATGATAATCATAAAAATGGGGTGCTCCATTTACAGCCACTCTTCCAGTTAATCTAACCAAAGAGCCTCTGTCTCCAGTCACTATTCAGAGAGTGGATGTAGAGGTGGTGCACTCCTACATGTACTTGTTGGTCCAGTGTGATTTTCAATTCTGTGGTGTGCTGGCCTGGTAACATCTCTTCAAGAGAGGCCCACTCAATCAACAAACTGATTAAAAGGGCAAGGCTCATGTAATGGACCCCCTGGAAGCAGTAGCGAAGGGGACAATTAAAAAAAAAACTCAGTGCCATTATGAACAATGCGGCACATTCTCTCTCTGACACACTGAGGACTTTCAGCCAACAACATATTCAGCAGAAGTGTGGGGAGAAAAGCTATGGTGGTGCCTTTATACCAACAGCAATAAGCCTGCATAATGTCTCACTTATACTGCCAAGTTTTCTTTCTTTTTGTCATTCTGGTGTGTGTTCAGATCTTAATATGTGTTTGTGTGTGGGTGTGCGGATGCGTGTGTGTGTGTATGAGGTGGCTGCTTCAGGCGCTGATGTCCAAGGTTTGCAAAGGGGAAGCAAAGGTATGTACACCTGATGAGCCCCAATCAGGGTGAACCACATGTTGTGTACTCTTTGTATTGTTGGACAGGTATTTTATATACTATGGCTATGATCTGCCTCTCTCTACTGAGATGGTATGGCAGATGTTTGCCGACTGGCTGATCAACCACAAGCGTTACCTGGTATGATAATCAAATATATTTATTTTATTTTATTTTTATGAAGTTGTCTCCCACACAATATATATCAGTTAGTATATACAGTATGTATATTGGCAGAAGGCTGGAAGGCCTGGGAGAGACAACATTCACAGGGCATTATCTCCCTTGGAGCGCTAGATGGCTTCAATGGAATTGGAGTTGTAGGTACCACCAGGAGCTGTGGAGCCCCATTTTGTCTGGCTTCCGTCTCAGCTGTAAGTGTTTCCACACCATGCTAACGGGCCACCAGAAGTACTTCCGGGTGAAGGATAAAAGGAGATAGCTGCCATTGCTCTAGGAGCCAGAGTTGGGAGGAAGAGGGACAAAGTTTGCTGGAGGAGGAGTGGAGGTGGAAGAAGAGAGAGAGAGACAGAGAGATAGAAGAAGAAGAAAAGACAAAGATAAGAGTGCTTAATTATTGTGCTTGTGGTTTGTACTGGGGCTGTACAGGGGAGAAACCAAAGGAAAGAGCCTGTGTGTATGGCTGAACTTGAATCTCCATCTGTTTGTGTTGGGTTGAGGAGCAGGTGTGCACCATGCAGTATAAATATACAGTAAACAGTATATGCAGTATTTATAAAATGAAGTTTAATCAGTGCTTGAATACTTAGATATGAGGATGGATATTTGAGGAGGAAATTGCAAGACAATGATTATATTTTTAAATTATGTGCATTAAAGAACCATCAACAACAAATCAAATCAAATGAATAATATATTGAACAATTATTATAAAAGTAAAGTTGACTAAATCGGATAGAAATCTACGTTTTGTACCAAATACTTGTATGCAAAATTGGGTTGACCTAAGTGAAAGCGTACTCAAGGTGTCATGTTTACACACACACACACGCACACGCACACACACACACGCACACTCAGACAGACACAGATATAATTCCAAAAATGGTATTTTCGGACTCAGGGAGGTCTGAATCATCGAGATTCATCAAAACCTCGAAAATTGAATTTTTGGAGGATTCCAATACTTTCCCTTTACTTCATGTACAAGAAAGGCGGGGAGGTTGAAAACGTTGAGATTCATCAAAATCTCAAAATCGAATCTTTGGACAATTGCAGTACTTTCCTTGTACTTCGTATATGAGAAAGTAAAAAAGAGAATAAGGGAAACTTCTGGTCTATGGTATTCCACTAGAGCCTTACTGTATGTATCTAGGTTACATTTCTTAAGATTTGCATCTGTCATCACATACACTAGGACCTTCATACATAACGTATATCTTCTTCTTCTTCTTCTTTTGGCTGCTCCCGTTAGGGGTTGCCACAGCGGATCATCTTCTTCCGTATCTTTCTGTCCTCTGCATCTTGTTCTGTTACACCCGTCACCTGCATGTCCTCTCTCATCACATCCATAAACCTTCTCTTAGGCCTTCCTCTTTTCCTCTTCCCTGGCAGCTCTATCCTTAGCATCCTTCTCCCCATATACCCAGCATCTCTCCTCTGCACATGTCCAAACCAACGCAATCTCGCCTCTCTGACTTTGTCTCCCAACCGTCCAACTTGAGCTGACCCTCTAATGTCCTCATTTCTAATCCTGTCCATCCTCATCACACCCAATGCAAAACTCAGCATCTTTAACTCTGCCATCTCCAGCTCTGTCTCCTGCTTTCTGGTCAGTGCCACTGTCTCAAACCCATATAACATAGCTGGTCTCACTACCGTCCTGTAGACCTTCCCTTTCACTTTTGCTGATATCCGTCTGTCGCAAATCACTCCTGACACTCTTGTCCACCCTTTCCATCCTGCCTACACTCTCTTTTTCACCTCTCTTCCACAATCCCTGTTACTCTGTACTGTTGATCCCAAGTATTTAAACTCATCCACCTTCACCAACTCTAATCCCTGCATCCTCACCATACCACTGCCCTCCCTCTCATTTACACACATGTATTCTGTCTTGTTCCTACTGACCTTCATTCCTCTCCTCTCTAGAGCATATCTCCACCTCTCCAGGGTCTCCTCAGCCTGCTCCCTACTATCGCTACAGATCACAATGTCATCAGCAAACATCATAGTCCACGGGGACTCCTGTCTAATCTCATCTGTCAACCTGTCCATCACCATTGCAAATAAGAAAGGGCTCAGAGCTGATTCCTGATGTAATCCCACCTCCATGTCAATTGCATCCATCGCTGCTACCGCAGACCTCACCACTATCACTCTTCCCTCGTACATATCCTGCACAACTCTTACGTACTTCTCTTCCTCATACAATACCATAGCTCCTCTCGAGGCACCCTGTCATATGCTTTCTCCAGGTCCACAAATACGCAATGCAACTCCTTCTGGCCTTCTCTTTACTTCTCCATCAACACCCTCAGAGGAAACATGGAATCTGTAGTGGCTCATCAATTTTACCCCCCTGTAGTTACTACAGTCCTGCACATCCCCCTTATTCTTAAATATCGGCACCAGTACACTTCTTTTCCACTCCTCAGACATCCTCTCACTTTCCAAGATTCCATTAAACAATCTGGTTAAAAACTCCACTGCCATCTGTCCTAAACACCTCCATTCTTCCACAGGTATGTCATCTGGACCAACGGCGTTTCCATTCTTCATCCTCTTCATCGCTGTCCTTACTTCCTCCTTGCTAATCTGTTGCACTTCCTGATTCACTATCTCCACGTCATCCAACCTCTTCTCTCTCGTTCTCTTCATTCATAAGCCTCTCAAAGTACTCTTTCCATCTGCTCAACACACTCTCCTCGCTTGTGAGTATGTTTCCATCTTTGTCCTTTATAACCCTAACCTGCTGCACATCTTTCCAAGCTCGGTCCCTCTGTCTAGCCAATCGGTACAGGTCCTTTTCTCCCTCTTTAGTGTCCAACCTCTCATAAAACTCATCATATGCTTTTTCTTTAGCCTTCGCCACCTATCTCTTCACCTTGCACTTTATCTCCTTGCACTCTTGTCTACTTTCTGCATCTCTCTGACTATCCCACTTCTTCTTTGCCATCCTCTTCCTCTGTATACTCTCCTGTACTTCCCTATTCCAGCACCAGGTTTCCTTTTCATCCTTCTTCTGTCCAGATATCACGCTAAGCACCCTTCTTGTTGTCACCCTTACTACATCTGCTGTAGTTTCCCAACTGTCTGGTAATTCTTCACTACCACCCAGTGCCTGTCTCAGCTCCTCCCTAAACTCAACCTTGCAATCTTCCTTTTTTCATCTTCCACCATTTGATCCTTGGCTCTGCCCTCACTCTCTTCCTCTTCTTGATCTCCAGCATCATCCTACAGACCACCATCCTATGCTGCTTAACTACACTTTCCCCTGCCACTACTTTACAGTCTTCAAGCTCCTTCAAATTGACTCTTCTGCATAGGATGTAATCTACCTGTGTGCATCTTCCTCCACGTAACCCTATGTTCCTCCCTCTTTTTAAAATACATATTCACCATAGCCATGTCCATCCTTTTGTCAAAATCCACTATCCTCTGACTTTCTTCATTTCTCTCCTTGACACCATACCTACCCATCACCTCCTCGTCTCGTCTTTTCCCTTCACCAACATGTCCATTGAAATCCGCTCCAATCACCACTTTCTATACCTTGGGTACACTGTTCATCACTTCATACAAATCACCCCAAAAATCTTCTTTCTCACCCATTGCACACCCAACTTGCAGTGCATATGCACTAACAACATTCATCATCACACCTCCAATTTCCAGCTTCATAATCATTACTCTGTCTGACACTCTTTTGATCTCCAAAACACTCTTGACATACTGTCCCTTCAGAATAACCCTTACTTCATTTCTCCTCCTATCCACACCATGATAGAACAATCTGAATCCACCTCCAATCCACCTGGCCTTACTCCCCTTCCATTTAGTCTCTTGCACACACAATATATCAACCTTCCTTCTCTCCATCATATCTGCTAACTCTCTCCCCGTACCAGTCATACTGCCAACATTCAAAGTTCCTACCCTCAGTTCCACTCTCTTTGCCTTCCTCCTCTCCTCCTGCCTCTGGACACATCTCCCCCCTCTTCTTCTCCTTCTTCTTCTTCTTTGGCCAACAGTAGCCCAATTTCCGCCAGCACCCTTTTGACTAACAGTATTGGTGGTGGTCGTTGTTAACTCGGGGCTCGACCGATCTGGTATGGAAATTTGTATTGTCTGCATATTGATTTGGCAAAATTTTACACCGGATGCCCTTCCTTATGTAACCCTCCCATTTATCAGGGCTTGGGACTGGCACAAAGAAACACACTGCTTTGTACATCCCTTGTAACTGGGTTTTCATACATAACGGTCAGAAAATTGTATGTCCTTAATGCCTATCTGACTAACAGTCCATGTTTCTTTCTAGCTGTCTAACTTCAATCTGAGGATTATTCTATTATCACACAGAGAGCTAACATTAAGAACATTCCATTACCTTTAAATTATATGGGGTTAAACAGAATTGTCCATTATCTATGTTAAGGCTACATTATGTTCACGTTCAAAACTAAGCAAAGTAAGATAAATTACCATTACCATTAACTTAAAGAATCTGGTTCTTACAGCAATAAAGGGCGGCGATTTTGGGATTCATTTATAACCGTGATTCATGACTTTTCTTTGTTTATCGAATATTTTCCGAAACATACACTCAGTCAATTTTAGAGTCTAGTCCACCTAACCAACAAGTTTTTGAATATGTGAGGAAAATCATTAATTTTTTTCAGTGATCACCAATCAGTGTGTTTTAAAGTATTTGCAAAATAATATTACCAAGTACAACAGATTTTAAGAGTAAGCAAGCACATGTACAAAATAATAATAATACAAGATACATCAGAAGGATATGCTAGGATACTGAGTAGAGTGTGAGGGCAGTATCCGTAAATCAAGTTGGGCTTATGAATAATCAATCCATTCATCCATTATTTGAAGCGTCTTTTCAACAAAGACAAATTACATTTGTGAGTGTGCCCTTTGACATAATGGCATCCCATCCTGGGATGTTTCCTGCTTTTCATCTAACAGACTTCGGTTACCTGCAGTCTTGTAACAGAAAAGGCGAGGATAAAGGGGTGCTTGGCATGGTGTCATGGATTCATAATACGGTTAGCATTGACTTCCAACAGCTCCAAAGACTTGAGTTGAATCATCAACTTAATCTAAGAGTGTGTGCAGTTTGTCTGTTCTCCCTGTGCTTGTGGGTTTCCCAGAGCACTCCAGCTTGTCCATATATCCCAAATATATGATCTCTATGATGTGTGTGCCCTAATTTAATATTGTTTTTTGTATCAGTATGCTGCTGCTGGAGTATGTGAATTTCCCCTTGGGATTAATAAAGTATCTATCTATCTATCTATCTATCTATCTATCTATCTATCTATCTATCTATCTATCTATCTATCTATCTATCTATCTATCTATCTATCTATCTATCTATCTATCTATCTATCTATCTATCTATCTATCTATCTATCTATCTATCTATCTATCTATCTATCTATCTATCTATCTATCTATCTATCTAATAGACAGGCTGCCATCCTATCTCAGCTGGTCCATGTCTCTTCTGGCCATTTGCTGGCTGGATAGCCAAGAGCTGTCGATAGTCCTAAAAACAATACATTTACAATGGAATTCTGCTTCTTCAATTTAAATGCTTATTATAAAATATTATTAATTAGATCCTGCCAGATTTTTAAAAAGTTTTGTACAGATCCTGTAAGTGAGTAATTCATTTTTTCCATTTCAAGTAGTATATAACATCAGTTACCCACTGACTGAAAAGAGGTGAGTTAGGATTTTTCCAGTTGAGCAAGATAAGTCTGCGTGCCAATAGTGTAGTAAAGGCAATCACAGTTTGTTTGTCCTTCTGCATTTTAAGCCCCTCTGTGAGTCCACCAAACACAGCTATTAATGGGTTAGTAGGGATTATGACACCAAGGCTGTCTGAGAAGAAACTGAGAGATTTTGGTCCAAAATGATGTTAATTTGGTGCCGGCCCAAAATATGTGGCCCAGTGAGGCAGGAACTTGATTGCAATGTTCACAGGTTGGATCTTGCACTGGAAACATTTTGGACAATTTTAAATGAGACAGACGTGCTTGATAGATGATTTTAAGTTGAATAATTGCATGCTTTGCACAAATGGAGCTCAAGTAAATTCTGTGCATTGCTACCTTCCATTCCTTTTCTGAAATGCTGAGTGAGAGATCCTTTTCCCGCTGTACTTTGGGATCTTTGAAAGGGAGGGACTGTAAAATGTTTTTACATGTTAGAGAATTGCTGGATTGATCAATATTTTTCCCCTTTTTATTTACTTACCTATCTTTTCTACTATTAAAGTTTCACTATGTTGGCCTAGCTCTCTTTCTCATAGGTTGGGGTTGACTTGATTTGAACCTAGTTTTGTAAAATTCGACTTACTTGTATGGAGTGTTGTTTGATTTTAATAAATTCAATAAAATTTTAAAAAATGGATGAATGGGTGGACAATACAGGGAAATGTCAACTTCTTTAGAGCTTATGATCCGTGGGTTGCCTTTGAGAGCAGTCTACATCCACTTTGCAGCCATGTCAGTTGGAGTGCAGAAGCTCACAGTAAAGTTAACATGCAACTTCATTAGAACATTAAAATAATTTTTGATTACAGGACATTCAGCCCAACAAAGTTTACCAATCCTATCCACGTCATTTCCCCAGAATAACAATAGATAGATAGATAGATAGATAGATAGATAGATAGATAGATAGATAGATAGATAGATAGATAGATAGATAGATAGATAGATAGATAGATAGATAGATAGATAGATAGATAGATAGATAGATAGATAGATAGATAGATAGATACTTTATTAATCCCGAGGGGAAATTCACAATCTGTAGGTTCTGACATTTTTCACTAGTGCAGCCAGTTCGTCGATCTTATTTGAGATTGAGTTCACATTTCCCAGAATCACAGAAGGCACCGAGGGCTTAAAACGCCACTTTCTCGCAAGCCGCTCTGCTGCCACGATACCGCCTTCTTACCTCGTCGGGTAAATAGGGTACCACTCTGGCACTGGCATTTGTTCTCAGTGCTCAGTACTTGAATAGACGAGTCTCGGCGTGTAAAAATCCATGCCCACGTTGTAAAAGTAAGTGTGTCCAGGGAACGAATCCTCATAAAATAAAGTGATAGGAGTGATCAAGAAAAAAAAGAAAAAGAAAAGTAGAAAAATAAATAAGTAGAAAAATAAAGTCGTACACGGAGCTACTGAAAAGGCTGCCACTCTCAGCGGTGCCTCAGTCACTCATTTAATTTAATTTAACAAGTTGAGTTTTGAAGGTCCATAAAGCCCTACTAATTGCTACTGTATACTGTGTACTTATGGTTCTCTGTGTAAAGGAAAAACTAATGTTTGTTAGAAAGTTGACAGGTTTCCGTGTCACTTTAAAGATACAGCTGGGGGTCCACTATACTAATTCCTTTCATATCATGTAACCTCTTAATCTCCATTTGCTCAAACTGAGAAGGTCCAAGTCCTTCCATCTCTCCTCTTCTTTGGACATTTTTTCAGTGCTGCTGTATTTTTTTTAGCAATATGGAGACCAAAACTTTACACCGTACTGCAAAGTGAGGCCACACTAGTGCATAACCTTATTTGACTTGTTCTCTACACGTATAATCTAACACCCTATTAGCCTTCTTCATCTCTTCTCTATACTGTCTTAATGAAGACAGTGACAGCTCCTTCTCATAAAGGTTACTTTCAAGTTTCAGACCTCCCATTTTGTATTCAAATCTAACATTTCTGGTGTGTATACTAGGATTATCCAGTGATGAGCAGACACCCATTTCAGAAAGAAGATTGAAAATTAAATTCTTTACAAACAGTATTGATATGTATTAGAAAGCATCAGATTTCTGTCTTGTACTTAGACTGTTCTATAGAAGACAAAACTGAAATGTAAGGTCCAGTTGTCTTGGCTAAATGTCATTCCGCATGGACTTCAGGTCTAGAAGTACTGTGTACTAAAACACACCGACCCTGTGACTTTTGATCCAAGTGTAAATTCACACAAAAGTGAATATGGTGAGCTCATAAGTTTCCTTCAGCTATCCACCTTTTAGCCAATTCCTTCTTCAACACAACCTAGTCAAGCAAATTGTAATGCCTAATGCTGACAGGAGAAGCTTTGGCCAAAAAAGAACCTCTGTTGGAATAAAGAGATTCAGGTAATGGTAATGGATGGACCTTTCCTTATGAGTACTCATTGTGTTTTAAAAATGAACTCCCAATATTAAGAGAGCAAAAAAGAACTTCAGACTTGATTCTCATTCATAAAAATGAGTAAATTCAGGCTGTACAGAGAAGGTAATGGAAAAGAAGGACAGACCTGAAAAGGATAAAGTGGAAGAAGCAAGTACACCACAAGAATGTCAGTTATTACCCACAAGATGTGTGAAGACATGGTGGCTGCTAAGATGACTGGACCAGATAGGACAAGGTAGCCCACTGAGGATATCAGAGCCTTGATAACTGAAGTCCGTTAATCTGATATTCTGCAGAAAGCCACACTCATAATGTACAGAGGGGTTCAATTGGGTCCACACAAAGAACATTTAGGCGAAGAAAACAAAACAAAACAAGAGAACATCAAAAAGGTTCCACACTGCAGATGATTGAAACTGCAGCAGCATGTCTTGTGTTGAACCAGCAGCGATGGGCGCAATGTCATTCTTCTTTTGAGGTCACTTCACTGGCTCCCTTTTGCAGCATGCATTAAGTTCAAATCAATGGTGCTTGCCTACAGAGTAGTCTCTGAATATGAAGACACTCATGAGGTCCTGTACTCCTTCCCACCCACTCAGGTATGCTAGAAAACTTCATCTGATGATATCACCGCTGTGTGGCATCAAATCTCAATCCAGACTCTTTTCATTTGTAGCTTCCACAAGCTGCCCACCTCCATCTGAACTTCTGACCCCCTCAGTGTGTTTAAGATGTGTTTGAAGACTTTCTTTTTCTGTGAATTTGCTTTTAATTGATAATGAGTTTGATGTGTGGCCCATAGTAGCAAGATTGAGAGTAGTCGCGCATTGTTTTCTGTTTGGCTTAGAACGCTTCACTTGTGATGGTCAATTTTTAGAGCCTTCTTCTTCTTTCCTTGTCGTCCACTTCAACTCCTGGTCTTGGCAAGCTTTGTCCCTCTTACTCCCAACTCTGGCTCTCGGGGTAGTGGCTGCTGATTCCTTTTATGCGGAACCTGGAAGTGCTCCTGATGCTTGATGTTCTTCTTGCAGCAACACTTCCAGGTGTGGTGGAAGTGCTGCAACACAGTGCTGCACAATACCTACAGCACTGCCTGGAGGCGCCCACAGAACCCAACAAGACTGCACCAAATTCCACTTCCAACCCAGGGGGGTGGCTGCCTTCTATCGCTCTGGTGGAAATAATGCCTTGAATAAGCTCTATCCCCCGGACCTTCCGTTATCCCAGCATCCCAGCTGGGTAAGGGCCCTGGCCATCCACCACAACAGGTAGGGTTAAGTTTATAACTGACTACCACCAAACCAAGGATGTGAGTTCAACTGACTTCTTTTTTACTGAACACAAATCAATGGATTTTTTTTTTTGCTGAACACCAGAAATGTACACTCAAGAAAATGACCCCGCCTGACTAGGGGTCGCAGGTAATGTTGTCCTGTAACTAGAAATTCAAGGCATAATTTTACAGTGTTTATTGGATTATATTGCTAAACAGGCTGGTTTAGCAGTACTAATTAATCAAATGTGCATGTGTTTAGACGGTGGGAGAAACACCCAGTGGAAAGCCACACGAACACAGGGAGTACAAGCAAACTCCACATAGCAAGCACCCAGGGTGTGAAATTCAAACATCCTATTGGAAAGCAGCAGTGCTAACACCTCAATCAGATTTTAGATTTTTATCTATTATATTCTGCATTGGCTCCAGCAGACCCCCGTGACCCTGTGTTCGGATTCAGCGGGTTGGACAATGGATGGATGGATGGATATTCTGCCTTTCTTCTGTCATGAATGTTGCTCTATCTATCTATCTATCTATCTATCTATCTATCTATCTATCTATCTATCTATCTATCTATCTATCTATCTATCTATCTATCTATCTATCATAGATACATACATACATACTGTAACAGATAGAGGCACTATCGTCCTCTTGAACCCTTGTTCCAGACACCAGATAAAAGTCCAATTATTATTTATTTTATAATAATAATGTGCACCAAGCACCCTCCACTCCACTATACTCAAACACTACAATAATACACTACAATCTATAATCAATACACAATCCTCCACTTCCAGTCACTTAGCCACCCTACCTCCCAGCTCAGCTCGCCATCTGGGATCTCCCACAATCCTTTTATAGTCCGTGACCTGGATGTGCTTCTAAGCCCTCAGTCCATGTGATTACCCAGCACTTCCGGGTCAAACAAAAACTCCTTTTCTTCATCAGCCCGGAAGCACTTTATTTCTTCCAACCATGTGACTAGGATTTACTTCTGGGCTGTATGGAAAATAAACGCGTCTGTTTCTCCCTGCAGCGTCCCCTGGCGGCCCCGACATTATCCAGCAGGGCTGTGTATTAAAACTCCATAGTCCATGATGCCCTGTTGGAATTCGGGGCATCTTCACATTGCAAGGAGGGCTCCATGTAGCGGCCTGGGGGTATTGACCGGGATGAATGGCCGGCCATATCCCACAATACATTTTGATACCACCATGGAGAAATAGCAGACACTTTTTCTACATGATCCCATGTTTTCAGGGCACCATAATGTATGGCATAATATGTGTCACAGGTGTTTGTGATTCTTCATATGTGTTTCATAAGATACCTTGGCTTGCCATTGTACAACATGAGGACAAGAGCTGTGCCAATGAAAGTCAAAGAAGTTCTACTTCAGCACTTTTTAATAAAAGTTTTTTCAGACACCAGCAATACATAAGTTTAAGAAATTTATTTAACAATGATGCCTTTGGAGCACCCCTGGTAAGAGATTAGGGCTGTGCTAACAATCCTATGTTAGACAAAGCCTTTGCAGAGTTTGAATATACAACAGCATATTTAGCATATAACTGCTGTAGATGAGAGGCCATAAGGGAAAGATCTGGATGGACTGGCATCCAAGCCGGTTTGGTTTCTTGGTCGGGAAGGTTAATGGAAGCACAGGGAAGGACTGCCTCTTGGGGTCAAATAATTTTTTCAGTATGCTAGTTGGCAGCATCCCTTTGGTGGAAATGCCATTTGTATACCAGCAGCTCATCAAGGGAGTTGTAATTCTTATTGACAGCCCTGTAGAGATACTTGGGTGCTGCCAGAGAGAGCTGTGGGGTGAGGACTTCAGTACTTTAAGGAGGTTCCACCTGACCCAGAAGTGTCCATGTCAATGTCAATTCATTTATAGAGCACATTTAAAACAACATCAGCAATGCTGTAACCAATGTGCTTTACATAGAAAATTAAATAGGCATAAGACAGAACTAACAAACAGAAAAATCTAAATAAAATATATAAAACATAAAACAAACAACAACAGAGTGAAACCAACCACTGACTAAGAGGCAGGCCTACTAATATCACTGAAGATCATGAAAAGCTAAAGAATAAAAAGAAGTCTTCAATCTACTGCTTCTTGGGTGTAATCATGTGACACTTAGCATTGGTCTGGCACAGTGTTTTTTAATCAGTGTGCCATGGCATAGTAGTGTACTGTGAGAGCTACCCAGGTGTGCTGCAGCAATGGAGCAATGTTGAGTTCCTAATGGACAAGAGCAGTGGTGCTGTGCCCCCAGTTCAAACCCAATACTTGCATTTCAGGTGGCAGCAGAAAAAAAACAAAACTCTGTAGCTCCCTACCTGAGGCTTCTTTCCTTTCCCTTTTTCTCTACTGCAAGAGCAAAGTTAAGTAACACGTGAGCCCTGTGGCTTGTGGTCACTCACTATGGCTTTTAAATAAGCCCGAAGAAGGAAATAGCAGTGTTTGGGGATTAGAGTCATGCAGGGAGTGTATTGGAGCGCCATCACTGCTGTCTGTCTGGGAATGGCAGGTAAGTGAATTGGGGTGTGGCGGGCGACTTGGGGTTTTAACTATGTGGTGGCCATTATTTGTCCTTCCAAGACATCTGAATCAGAAAGCTTTAAATGTGCTTACAGGTCTTATTTGAGTTTTCCTGTTCTTTGACATATGTACATCTTCTCTCCTGTCAGGTGTCTTTGGACACGAGATTACTGATGGGAATGAAGCCAAACCTCATAGCCGACCTTACATGGCACGTTTGCTGATACACACAGAGACTGGCACTGTGGGCTGTGGAGGGTTCCTCATTCTTCCAAACTTCATCCTGACTGCTGCTCATTGCAATGAAGGGTAAGTTTCGTACCAAATGGAGATATCTTGTCAGCTTTGTCTTAATCCAGGCAGTCATGGTCTGACCTGAGGAATGTGGCTTTCATTACATCCTAGTCCCAGTTATCCAGTGGAAAAGCAAAATGTTAACTCTGAGGGTAATAGAAGTGTATGTGAAAGGTTCCAGAGAATGAAAAACAATTGCTGAGGTATAACCTTGTGCAGCAGAATTCTAAAGGTTTCACCTACAATTTAGGAGGGCAAATCAGACTTTTGGATGGGCAATTCATTTGATAGATAGATAGATAGATAGATAGATAGATAGATAGATAGATAGATAGATAGATAGATAGATAGATAGATAGATAGATAGATAGATAGATAGATAGATAGATAGATAGATAGATAGATAGATAGATAGAAAAGGCACTATATAATGGATAAGTGGCAATATTAGAAGTGATTATGACTAGCACTGACAATCCTTCCTTTAGCCACCAACTCATTCCATGACAATGTTTTAAAATACACAAATGGGTCTCTTTACAGACCACAGCCCTTGGACAATATTATTATCCATCATGTACATCTGTATCCTAGGCAATTATAAGAGTACCAGTAACGGTGCACTACACGATAACATTCAGTGAATACACTTGACTTGCGCATTCCTAGTTTTCATCCTCTTTCTCTGTACGTTTAGCATTCATTTGCTCAGAGGTTGATGCCCTTGCTATGAAGAGGTAGGGGAAGTGACGGTGAAGGTGGTAGGAATGAGAACGGCGCCAATATGCATGTGCCGCACGGCTACCCTGCTGGCCACTGCCAAGAGTTGATCCTCAAAAAATTAAAATAAAAATAGGAATAACCTTGGAGGTCAATCATCACCCTGAAAGCAGACAGTAGACGTCACATTGTATATGTGTACCAAATTTCAGGTCAATAGTTCAAACAGTGTGTGAGCCACAGGTGACTGAAAATTCTGGACAGACAAGCGGACAGCCACGGTAGCGTATTATATATAAAGACTTTGTCAGCATGCCCGTGTCGATCAAACAGAGGAAGTTCTGCAGTCTATTTGTGACTTTACTCCGTAGAAAGATAAGTAAATGAATCAAGGTAAACAGCATTCAATGTGGCTTTTATATAAGTAACATTTAAATGTTTTTATATAAAGACCATCACAAAACATAATCACAAACTGGACTTTGCATAATACGTTGGCGAGCTCTGTAAGCCATGCAGTTTCATTGAAGGACAGATGTGGAGCAGACTGACTGGCTGGATGACGCCTGACCTGTTGCTGCATCCAAACGGGGCCATTGTTCACCTTTACGCCTGGTGCAGCTGCGTTGTTCTTATATGTGAGTAGACATTTCTTGCGAGGAGGACTTCTGTTCTCTTTCTCCGATGTAGAACCCTCATCCTCATCTAAGTTCACCTCTGCTATAGCACATCTTTATTTGAAAACTAGCAGTATCAGATCAGGGGAAGTGTGAAAAAAAAAAATAAAAACGCTAACCCTTACAAGTACTAAATGTATGTTTTTATTCTATAATAATAACAGTAAGAGCAGCTCACTACTCAAAATGGTAAATCTAGGAAGCCCCTGGAATCAAACTGGGAACCTCTTGATTAGGAGTCATCAGTTCTTACTGCTGCACCACCCAAGCGGTCATGTCAGTATTGTACCCTAACCTGATTTCTTTTTCTACGGTTACATTCTTGAATAAAAGCGCACTTGTTTTGTTATACTTGTACCTTTTGTGAAAATGTTTATTTGATATTTGGACTTCAGTCTTCACACATCATACACTTCATGTCTATATTTTGTCAATTAACAGGCAAACAGGCCATGTTTTTTGACAGCTCTCATAATTTAACAAGCTAGACAATGTCGGCCTGGCATAACATTCAGGTGCTTTTGGTGACTAAGTAAACTGATATGTGTTTTACGTATTTTATTTACTTCATCACATTTTTGCTTATTAAATATTTTTGTAACAATGAGTCATATTAAAAAAGTAATAGCAATTATAGAAAGCAATTCCATGTGTTAGTAGACTACATTAAATACATGCATTTTAACAGCACTTTACAATAGAGTTATAAGTTATAATGGAGGCTTGTGGTGGCTCAGTGGCTTTCATATCCAGCAGATTGTAATTCTGTGACCAACTGCTGTTCAATTCACTTAAACGTAACATTTTTGAAAGTATACCCAATACATCGAATTGCCTTAACTCAGTCGGCTGTATATCCAATCATGATGGTATACAAAGTCAAACAATCTACTCTCAAGGTAAAACTGAATCAGTAAATGAATTCTTAGTTTAAGTCGCACAAATCATTTCTTTAGTTAAAGATACACAGATTTGTAAACTAGCCATTGCTTTTCAAAGGGAGATTATAATATTTCAGAACTTTGCACAGCACAATCTCTTAAAAATATCTGAATGAAAGCTGAAGTGGCTTGGCAAATTTTTAACAGAATTGGTCTATGGGGTAAGGGGGGGGGGGGGGGGGGGGGGGGCAAATTGTTTCTTTCTAACAGCCAGATGGATGGACAGACAGACAGGCATGGCTATCGCAATAAGTGCTTCGGGCATTATATATGAATGCACCTAAAAATGAAGGAATCACACTTTATTATTGTTATTATTATATTATTCAAAATATTTTCTGAGACAGTCGCATTGCTACTGCCTATATCAAGCCTAGGGCAGGACATAGTTCAGTTTTATGTGATATGTATGTAACGTGTTTTATGGGATTGTTTGTGCTAAAAAATTACCTTACTATGTGACAAGTATCTAAGATGGCTGCTTTCTGTAGTTTTATGTTTGTGTATTTATTTAGATGTAATGTCAGTAGGCTTTTGTGTAGTGTATGTGGGAGGACACCAGCAGTGGATACAGCAATGGGCACAATGGTCTCCTTGTCCATTCTCCATAAACGGTGCATTTCTTCTGTCATTCTTCTTCTTCTTATTATTATTATTATTATTATTATCCTCTGGATGTAAAATAAGTAATTATTAGTAGATTTTAGGAAAAAAACAACATCTATTAAGTTCAGGCTTTATTTCCAGATATTGCATATCATTATCATTATTATTATTAGTAGTAGTAGTAATAATAATAGTATCATACTTATTGTCATTACGCGTATGTTTTTTTGATGTATGGGGAGTGGTGGCTCAATGGCTAAAGCATCTGCACTGGTATCTGAAAGGTTGCTGGTTCAAATCCTGTTACTACCAGAAAGGATGTTACTCTGTTGAGTTCTTAAGCAAGACCCTTAACATACACAACGGCCAATTTAGCATTGTCAATTAACTTCACTTACACTTCTTTAGATTGTGGGATGAATCCGGAGCAAAACCCATGGGTAGAACATGCAAACTCCTTGCAGGAATCACCCAGAGCACAAACCCCGGTCTGCTTGTGCATCAGTGCCACCGTCCTCCTTACCTAAAATCAGTTTGCATTAAATTCATCTGAATGATTGGCCATATTGAATGATTGTATAAAATTAATGGGCACCAAAAATTGAAGGTAAGGGCTGAGGTCAAAGCCTAATGTTTAGTGTAGGCTAAAAGGGGTCTGGTGTAGAAATACCAATTTAGAAAAGTTTATGCTGCAAAGAGAGGTTTTATTTGTAATTATTCCATAGCATTATTGATTCATAAATGTTGGTAATATAATTGCAATGTGCAGTGACTATTATTATGTATGATAAAGATGGACTGTGGTCAGCTTTCTTTGAAATTTTGTCACGACTAGCAGTCTGTCCTTCTGATTTCTTATAATTAATGTACTGTTTAAAAAGGTGAATGTTGAGACCTCTGCTCTTTCACATGTGGATAAAGAGAATAAATGACACAAAGATAGCAAGACAACGAAGGGGATCATCCATACTCAAGCTGTTTATGTCTGATTTAATGATTTGAGAGCATTTGAAGCTCAATTCAAACTTTGAATTACCTTTATTTTCCATGGGATGCTTTTATACAATTTACTTTTGCCCAGAGACACTCAACCAAGCACACAGCCATCATCATGTGAAGCAGATTCCTCATGTAGGGCCTGCAGTCAGCAGTATGTGCTTCACTTCAAAGTTGTAGTCTCAGAATTGGGCAGTGGTCTAATTTTTAAGGTGACTACTAAAAGTCAAGCGACCTCTCCCTGAACTCCTTCCTCTCAAGTCCTGCCTTTTTCATTTACAGGAGCATTACTGCATTGCTTGGAGCTCATGATTTGTCAAAACAGGAAAACTTCAGGCAGAAGATACCTGTGCAGATGCACATACCCCATGAAAATTACACAAAAGCGGTGAAGGAGAACGACATCATGCTTCTAAAGGTGAGCAGGCCATTCTCTTGCTTGTCATTCTTCATCTGTGAGTCTCATCTTTCCATTTTGTGGGCCCTAAGACTGGAAGTTGTGGTCCAGAGACATACTTTGTAGACTTTTGCCTGAGTGGACGATAACTATTTCAGATATGTTGAGTTTTCAGTTGGAGGCCCATTCCATCTCTTCCCTCTAAAAGTTTTCCTTGAGGAGACGGTTAGTGGTGGCATTCTTGATGGCAAATTAAAGGATACACATGTATATGTAGGTAATAAAAAACACCAAATGTGCAGTCACTTCTTGTTATCCCCAGGAGATACGTTCCTGAAAAGTCCCATAGATACATAAAGCACAAATACTGAAGCATTGATCCTATGGGGAAAAAGAAGATTGAATGAGCTGGAACACCAACTCAGGGGAAGGAGTGGTGGAGTGAATCGTGGTCAGGCAGATGTTTGGGCCCTCCGCTCTCACCTCTAGACACTCAGTAATGATCCTTCCACAGGTTCACCTATGGATACCTTGCTATGGCTTTTACTTCTTCCATTGTAAAGTTTGATCATCTTCTAGGTGCTCCAGCAGAGGCCACAAGCAACTGCAGCAGGGCGAGCCCATGTACCTCACTAAGCCATCCGATCAGTAGTAGTGATGAGCAGTGTGTACAAAGGGCAGGGACTTAATCAGTGTGAGCTTATGTCCGCACAGAGTGAGAATTCTTCATTTGTGGGAAACAAATGCAAGTCTTGGTCCCCATCATGAATAGGGTTCGATAGCTTACCTCCTAACCCCGACACAGACAGGCAGAACACAGGTTTAGCACACAACACACGGTTTATTTACAGTTTGCCTTCCACAACACACAAGGCAAAGCACAACACAGACCCTTTTGCTGCCAGTCCTTCTGCCTCCACTCCTCCTCAGGCTTTGTCCTCTTCCACCCGACTCTGGCCATTGAGTGGTGGTGAACAGCTCCTTTTATAGGGCACTCGGAAGGAGTCCAGGTGCCCAACGAGCTTCTTCCGGCAGCACTTCCGGGTGTGGTGGATGTGCTGGCAAATCGGACCCTGTAAAAGTCCAGGCACCCCCCTGGTGGTGGCCACGGGCCACAGAAGGGTTGAGCTTCAATGCTCACAACCCCAAGGGAGCAGCCATCTGCTGGTCTGTCTTACAAATACTCTCACCTCAGGTCCTTCCATACTCAGGGCGTCCTGGCCGGGTAAGAGTTCCGGCCATCTGCCACACCCCTTATCGCTGGGTAGACACACGCTGATCTATTCAGTGTAGTGTGTGTGCAGCTTCGGACATCTAAGAGCATCACAGACCTACAGTATTCCTGCGATTGCTGTGCAATATTGTGAACAGTCAGGATTAGACCAAGGACAAGCAAAATGGGTTACACTTTTGTAATAGTAGATAAGCAAATCTGTAGATAGTAAAAATTTACTGTACTACCTGGCCATTCATTCAACTGATCTAGGAGAAATTTGTAGGGTGATATGGCGGTGTGGTTTTTAGTGTTGTTTTCTCGCACCTCCAGTTGAAATCCTGCCCTGGTCAATTCTCTGTGGAATATTAATTTTATCCCCCTATCTCAAATTTACATGGGGGTAATGCTTCTTTACGATCCTTTAAAGAAGATATCGTGACTGTCTGTGAATTTGCTGTCACCTCATTGACAACAAAACATTTTTTTTCCCAGATTATAGGCAGGCACAGATACAGAGTAGTATAGTCAGTATCAAAGAAACTGCAGGAAATTCAATATTCCCCAAAAATGGGAGATGAGGCTAATAATCTCTTCTTCTTTGCTCTCCTTTTTGAAACAGCTGAGTCACAGTGCTGATATGGACACACCTCATGTGAAGCTCATCAGACTCGCGCAGAAAGGCGAGATCATCCCTCCTGACTCCCCATGCTCGGTGGCTGGATGGGGCCGCACCAGTTCCAATGGGACTGCCAGCAGTGTGCTGAGAGAGGTGAACGTGTCAATCCAGAATCAGTGCGTATCCCCCTTACAGATCTGTGCGAGAGGCACTGGCAGCAAGGGCACCTGTTTTGTAAGTCCAAATTTCTTTGTTATACAGTTAGGTCCATAAATATTTGGACAGAGACAACTTTTTTCTAATTTTGGTTCTGTACATCACCACAATGAATTTTAAATGAAACAACTCAGATGCAGTTGAAGTGCAGACTTTCAGCTTTAATTCAGTGGGGTGAACAAAACGATTGCATAAAAATGTGAGGCAACTAAAGCATTTTTTTTAACACAATGACTTCATTTCAGGGGTTCAAAAGTAATTAAAGCTGAAAGTCTGCACTTCAACCGCATCTGAGTTGTTTCATTTAAAATTCATTGTGGTAATGTACAGAACCAAAATTAGAAAAAAGTTGTCTCTGTCCAAATATTTATGGACCTAACTGTATCAGCTTAAGAAGCCAAAAAGCAATGAGCTTTACTTCATGCCTAAAGGATCAGCAGTGAAGAAGAGACAAAAAGAAACTTACAATTACTTGTGATGTCCTTTAAAGTGACCTTCGCTTTTGTTTACTTGCAGGGAGACTCAGGCGGACCACTGGTCTGTTTAACCAGTAGTTTTGCAGCAGTGGGGATTGTGTCGACAAGTGATACTAGTAACTGTGAAGACCCTCACCACCTGGACATCTATACAAAGCTGTCCGTGTACAGTGACTGGATTGAAAGCAAAATCAGCTCCAGTTCTTCTGCTTGATAAGCCCTTGGGTGCCTTGATGAGATCACCAAACCTGCAGAACAATGCCAGCCAAGCCTCTCAGCTAAGATACGCTTGCAGTCCATTGAATGCGGCTTTATTTTATTAATACAAAAAGTCATTGCAACAACTGGTGGACTGTCCAGGCTTGGCTATTCTCTTGTTCCCTGTTCTTCTGGATTAGGTGCCAACTGTAAAAAAAAAATAAAATATGTTTTTAATTGAAAAAAAGTAATGATAATAAATAGCATTTGCATTTTTTCAGAAAAAAAAACACAATTAAAAAAATTCAAGGAGAACTCGAGTAAGATCTAAGTTCTTTCACAAACTTTCTACCAGTGGTATCTCACTTTTGTAAAATTTGAAATCTTAAACATTGGACTTTAAAACTAAAGGCTATTGTTTCAATTCTTGACCCTGACAATGTCGCTTATCCTGCTTATGCTGTAATTCTAAGAATACAAGTAAATAACTCTACTATATGTAAAGCACCCTGAGGCAGTGTTAACTATAAAAAGGCGCTATATAAAATGAAGATTGCTTGTTCTGTTCCCTTTCATGTCCTTCATATACTCAGCAAGGTTGTGTTAAATCTCAAGATAGAACAGAATAAACTTTTTCATGTCTTAATATGGAGATTGGGTTTCTGTGTGGTGTTTTTATGTTCTCCCTGTGTTCATGTGGGTTTTCTCCAGGTTCACAATTTAAAGGCAGGTGAATTTATGTGTGTATGTATGTGTGCTCACCCTGTGACGGACTAGTGCCCTGTCCATGGATTTTTCCTGCATTGTGCCATATGCATGCTGGGATAGGCATCAGCCTTCCCATGACCCAGCTTAGGATAAGGAGGTTTGAAAATTTATGGATGGATGTCTTAATACCTATGATGGACCTCTTCATATCAGCAACTCAAGTACTTGATTTCACAAGAAGGTCTTCATCAGCAAACCCCAGTCAAAATTCTCCATCATCCAATTCCTAAAATATTCCTTCCAATAAAGAATCATAGATAAATGGATCACATTACCTAATACTGCAGTTGAAAGTTATACCTTAGAGTCATGGGGAAGAGTGGCCATTGGGAACACCAGAAGATTTCAGCAACAAATAAAAGACAGCCCCTACCCAAGTGGTCTAACCCTGCTTTAAGTGCACATTTCCGTTCTTGGGAAAAATGAGATGACCCCGTTCCAAATGGTAAAGTCCTTCCCGAGTGAGACTGAAACTATCCATCCATCCATGCATTTTCTTAACCCATTCACTGCATGAAACCCTTTTACAATGAACACCAAAGGCAAAAGAAAAAAGAGAGGTGGTGCTGAGAAAACAAGGAGTAAGCAAAAAAAAATACTGCACTGGAGGAGGATGTTACATAATGTAGGAAAATGTCAGATTTCTTTAGAATAGGCGAAGAAGGGTGTCATCCATTAAATTTACAATGCTGCATTGAGTTACGACTTCAGTAGCACGGGACAATAGCAAAGTAGCCAGCTAGCTATAGTAGCAAATGTGATTGGCCGCACAGTCTGTTATATCGCTCTATTATAAAAGAAAATCCTGAGACGAGACTATTGCCATGTGATTTTTTCAAGTCACGCCCTCCTCTGAACCATATTCAACCATATCCATGGTCCTCTCACCTCTCATTTGTGTGAATGCTTTTGTCAGACACAGTTCCTGCGCTCTCAGCACTTATAATTTTTTACGTTTTCCTCACTTTAAGTACCCAATTAAAGAAGAATTATTATGTCAGTCAATCAGTCATTGTCCAACACGCCACATCCTAACACATGGTCAAGGGGGTCTGCTGGAGCCAATCCCAGCCAGCACAGGGTGCAAGGCAGGAACAAATTCCGAGCAGGGCACCAGCCCACCGCAGGATGTATTATGTCCAAATCTTATTGAAGAATTTCATCCCTAAGGGTTATCAACAGAAGAAATGAGTACACGAGCAATCCTAGCACCGAGAAACGAAGTCAAATGAATTAACATGAAAATTGTCGATCGATTACACGGCAAATTGGTTAAATGCATATCAATAGACTATGCTGAAACAGTTGGTGGTGATTGTGTGGAAGATGAAAACATCAGCTTACAATATCCCGTAGAATTTCTACAACCGTTAACACCGTCCGGTTTTGCACCGGTAGAATTACTGTTGAACGAAGAATGTATCATAATGTTATTGTGTAATTTATGTCTGAGTGATAGGCTATGCAATAGGACAAGATTAGTTGTATTCAAAATTGGTCGAACAATTCTCACATGTAAAATTTTAACAAGCGACAAGAAAGGTAATGTTGTACATCTTCTGCAGATAACATTAGACACCAAAGGAGATCTTGATATGCCATTCGTACTAAAACGTTTAGAGTTTCCTGTTAGAATAGCTTTTGCTATGACAATTAACAAATCACAGAGACAAACATTCAAAAAAGTCAGTTTATTTATTAGAGAGAAAGAAACGATATTCAATCACGGGCAGTTATATGTTGCGTTGTCACAATGTAAGTCCAAACATAGAATCAAAATTCAATGCAATATTGAAAATTTTATTAAAAAAATAGTTTTTACTGAAGTTTTACAGTAAAAGTGTAAGTTTAAAAAGTATTTGCATGTTAATTTCAAAGCCAAACAGAACGAAAACGTATAACGGAACAAATACCTCTAATGCAACATTTCTTACATTTTACTATTTTTTACTATGGTTAATTACTCGCTGTAATGTAAAATAGTTAGTTCTATTATCCATATGTAACAATTCCCATGAAAATAACAGTCTGTTTAAATTGTATATCTTCTTCCCCATACACGAGCAGCAGATTTGCAAAGTGGCTAGTGTGTAGCACCCACCCGGGTGTTGGCGAGCAAAGTGAGCAGGGGGCACAGCACCCTAGTTGCCTAAAAGTCACTGAGTTTCTAGACTTATTAACACAGTGTGTCTAGCTCAGTGTTTCTCAATGAGATGTGGGTGGTCATTGATGGCTGTTTCAGCTAATGCTGACCTCTCATGCAATCAATATTTTTCCACCTTTCTAACAATGACCATTTCATGAAGGGGGATGCTACCCCGCTCTTGAAATTGTTACACAAGGGGGGTCAGGCTCCTCTCTTCAACTGCTGCCTATGGCTTGACTTTGAACTTAAAAAAGATAGAACTGGAACCCAAGACCATAAAATGTTTAAAAACACTGGTGTAGCTGACACTGATATGTGGTGCTGCACATGAGAACACAGTGTCACGCATGGGCGCCTGAGGATCAGTTTCCAGGCTCAGAAAAGGCCTGCAATACCTTTTACCCAAGAGAGGGCACCAACACTAACAATACAGTACACCCCCAAAATTCGCGGGGGTTACTTTCCTAGAGCACCCTTGAATTGTGAAAAACTGCAAATTTTGGATGTGGTAAAAAAAATTGCCTATTTTTATAGTTTAAACCCTAAATATGCCCCAAATATGCCCTAAAACACTTTAATTTAATTTCAAACTCAGCTTAATACATTACCTAAAAAAAAGAATGTAAATGTAAACTCGTATACTGCACAGTACTGTACTGCTATGTAACCCGCAGTGCTAGATGTAAAATACCGATATTACCGCTTTATGTACTGTAATTCATGCAAGCGCATTTTCATTACCAGAAGCCTTAGAAGGTGCAGGGCGTTTCGGCTTTAACCCTTAATCTGCCACATACTTGGGGGTTAATGCATCCCTGGGCGCCAAATACTTTTTTGCTGCACTTTAAGTAAATGTCATAATTCACAAAGAAAAAGTGAAATTTTAATGGAACACATTTTTTTTTTCATGCAAAGAGCATCACAATTACTACAACACTGATCATTTTTACACCCTGCTAATGAACTGTAAAAACTATTTAAAAAAACTACTGGAACAATATGTACAAGTTGCAACTGACACAATGGATGAAATTCAGTAAATCACCGAGCCAACTGCACTTGAAATGGCTGCACGCAAGGACACAGAGGTAAGCACTGACGCTTGCAGGCTTGTCTAGTGCAGCGGGTCAATCCCAGGGACAATGAGGCTGCAGTGCTGCAGGGTGTCACACTTGGGTCACAGAATTGCACAGAAACACAGGAGATTGTTGAAACAGAAACTTTGTTTAAACACTTCATACAAATGTGTCTCTTTCAGAAGTAAAACGAGCTCAGTATGCAGTTAGATCTCGATTAAAAGAAACATCATAGGGGAGCACAATGGGAGCAGGAGAGAGAAACAAAGCAATCAGTCAAAAAGGACAGGTGCTGTTCAGGCTTTTAAGTATGCATAGCGTCGTGCGAGAAGCATATCACAAGTAAGCCCAGCAAGTAAGGGAGCAATGTGAAGGTAGTCTATCAGCGTTTTTTAAGAGGGGTTTTTTGAGGAGTAGCCATGTCTTCTAGGGGTGCATTCAGCCCCCTGCTCATAAGGAGCTGGCAGTGGTCATGAGCTGGCTGCTCAACGAATGTACGGCACTGACTGATCAACTCCTGCGTGCTCACAAACGGCACTGGGAAACGACTATAGCTGATTGTGGCAGTTTAAGGGTTAAGAGGAACAAAACAGAAAACACAAGAATACTCAGCTGCAGATGCATTACAGTCAATCAGCAGCAAGTAGAAATGAGTAACGTGGTACCGGTCCGGTGCCACTAAGATTCACACCGTTGAGAAGACGGCGATTTAATTTATTTTTACAGTGGAGATTCCAGGGACGCACCCAGCCTTGGCCCGACCCACACGGACTCACAAACAGAGACAAAAACAAAGCAAACTGGTAGGTAATCAAACAGCAAATAAAGAATGTAATGAAAACAAATGAAATAAATGAAAACAACGATACCACCCCTGTTCCCCTTATGGCGATTACACATTAAATACAACAAAGCACAAACAGTAAATCACGAAAAACGTTCATGAAAAACGGCAATGGATGAAATGTAATGATGAAAATAGATAGTCCAGAGATCAGCACGTTGAATGGGAATGTAAAGATAGTCCTACCGCTAGTTCCTGAAATGGTGAAGACGGGTGGACGGGTTCAGGAGCACTTCTATCTTTGCAGGATGGCCATGAATCCACTTACAGTCCTCATGTACACACAGATGGCAGACAATCCAGACACACGAAACGATCCAGGACAAAACAATTAAGTACAGGTAACCCAACAGAAGGCAGACAGACAGGAACTTGTAACACAATTTACAAAAACTTTTTTTTGCTTTTGGTCACCAGCCCCCTTTTAAAAAGCCGCGCTGACATCCTTTGACCCCAACAGCCCCAGCACCCTCAGCAGAAGACCAATCACAGCCACTGCAGGGACTGCTGGGAGTTGCAGTTTCAAAATCTATTGGCTACTTTCACCATCCCAAGCCGCGTTTTCCTCTACAGTTACTTTCTAGTTTCTCTACAGTGCAGTATTGTCACGATAAAAGCCATAAAAATTGCAGAGGATATTTGTGGTTTCCGCTAATAATTATTTGAAAGGTTCTAAGGAAAAATCCGCGAATGACTGAGGCCGCGAACTCTGAACCGCGACTTTGCGGGGGTCTACTGTACAGTCTGTTTTCTCCTTTATAGCTCAACCCAATAAGGGTACCTCAGCCACACCCCTGCTCAACTAAGCCACGCCTCTTCCTGTTAGGACAACATTAATTTAAGGGCTCCTAGAAGAGGGCATCTCAGTCAGAGGAACACAGTCCTGCACGACACAGCTCCCTGACCCAGACCAGCTCTGCAAAGACCTTATATGCCTTCTTAAAAGGCACGTTTTACTCCTGATATCTGTTGCACCACTGCACACTCGGTTTTGTTCTTTGTTTTGGACACTGGAAGTAGATGAGGTGGCCTGGTTGGAACGGCAACTTTTTTTGGTTCTCCTATCCCTCAACTTGGTGACCAACAAGTGTAGTTGTGGCTTAGCGTCATTAGTAGGTAGTTTTAGGCTTTAGAATTTAGGCTATGTGTAGCTTTTAAGAAAGAGAAAATGTTAAATGAATTTATGATGCAAGTATTAAGCAACACTAATGCTACATGCTTTGAATGCTCAAAATGCTATTTGTGTTACACAATTCTGCTCTAAATCTTTGTACTTTTTCTGCCACAGAGGGTCAGTTCAGTGATGCTGAAGAGGCTGGGGCAGGAAGTCATTAAGAAAGGACAGCGATAGGTATGTGCAACATTGTGCAATCATAGCATATATGCTTGAAGGTTATTTTTCAGTATTATAGAAAATTATTTTACTACTGTGAAATATTATTATGACTGCAAGATATGAAGAAATTATCTGTGCAATGATATGCAACAATATATCACAACTATACAGGCAACATGTATTATGTACAGTATTACTTAAAAAGTCAGACCTAGAACCACACATTCTTAATACGTATAGACTAATTTCAAATTTACCCTTTCTCTCTAAAATACTTGAAAAACAATCAGCTTCAGTCACACCTTATGCATCACAATTTACTTGGGAAATTCCAGTCTGGTTTCCGCACTGGTCATAGAAGGCTACAGAAATGGCACTGGCTCGTGTTGTAACCTCTGATGAAGGAAACTCCACTGTACTTATGTTGTTAGACTTAAGCACAGAGTTTGACACCATTGATCATTCTATTTTACTGCACAGGCTAGAAAATGACATTGGGCTTACAGGCACTGTGCTCACTTGGTTTAGTTCTTATTTATCAAATCAATTCCAGTATGTACAGAATTGAGATATGGTGTCCCGCAGGGCTCAGTAGTGGGACCTTTACTGTTTTCACTTTACATGCTTCTACTGGGATCTGTCATTAGGAAATATCATGTTAATTTTCACTCGTATGCAGATGACACCCAGTTATACCTTTCTTTTAGATCAAATGGAGTTTCTCCAATGTTATCTTTAATTAGTTGTGTTGGTGAATTAAAGGAGTAGATGGATGAGAGCTACCAACCTTTAAACACCGATAAAACAGAGATGTTAATTATTGGAGGGAATGACGCTGATCACAACAATATTTTGTCATCATTTAACTCAGAATCATCATTAATTTCACTGAATCGGCCCGCAATCTAGGAGTTATCTTTGATTCTAGCATGTCATTTAAAGAGCACATTAGAAAGAGGTCTAAATCATGTTGCTTCCATCTTAAAAATTTTGAGAAATTAGATAAATAAGGAGGATTCTAAGAAATTATTTCATGCATTTATTTCTAGTAGGACTGACTACTGCAATGTTGTGTTCACTGGATGTTAAAATTTTTCTTTATACAGCCTCCAGTTAATCAACAATGCTGCTGCAAGAATTATTACAAGAACATGAAAATACGAACACATAACTCCAGTTCTTAAATTCTTACACTAGCTCCCGGCAGGGCCGTCTTAATGCTTGGGCACACTGGGCAGTTGCCCGGTTAAAGCAGTGCTAATGTCTGTGGTGAGCCATCAGTTTGAATGAAGAATTCAATGCATATTATTTCCCTAGGCATTTCCAACAAGGAAAAGTCTGCCATGAGTGAAAGGGATTGGATACATATTATTATACCAGGCCAAATGGATAATGCAACCCATGCATTAAATAAAAAAACATGAGGTCTGCATAGATTTCAACCCGTCTTAGACAGGTAGCAAACCCAGTTGTGCACTAAAGCCTCAGTATGGTTTTTATTCCTAATACTTTCATGCCAGCTAGTGTGCCCTCTGCCCTTTCCAGTGGTATTTTAGTTATGCTCATTCTACCTCTATGGCACATCCCATGTATGTAAAGTGTTAGAATCTGTCTGCTGGCTTTAAAAAGTATTGCCTACACATATGAAATTGTCAATGACTGAGCAACCAATTGAGTGGAAAAATCAGGTAGACATCAGAAAGAAGTCAGTCATTACGTGTAGCGCCTTTCACTGTGAACACCACCTACCACTGAACAAACTGTAAGGACAGGCTTCGGTGATGATAAGGTGAGACCAGCACAACGGAATCACTGATAAAAAATATGGCAAAAGTCTGTTATGGCTTTTTAAGTGTGCAGTTGAAGCAGCTCAGATGAACTGACCTGATAAAAAAAAAGCCTGACCACCAAGGATGATCTGTGGGAATGAATGGTGTGATAAGTGATGTCAGTTAACTTGAGATGGGCTGACACTGGAGGTGAGAGGATTATGTTTAGATAGACAAATAAAAACAGGCCCCAAAAAATCTGCACCCACTAAACAAAGTTCAGGAGTCCAGTTTGGGTCCTCACTGCCAAACCTTTGTGTTGAAGACACGAGTCAGGTGGAGCCTTTCTAAAACTGGCATATTTCTTTCAACCTAGGCAGATGACATTACAACAATAACAACAACAACAATTCAGTTCTTGTAAAGTCCAAAATCACACAATGAATGAGGCAATGGCTGTTAACTGTTTTTTGACATTATTACCCAATGCATGGAATTTTATCTTGTGAGGACATGGAGATGATCAATCCCAGCATCCTTCACTCTGACATTATCATCCATACATCTTATTTTCACACCCACTAAGTCCAGCTCAAGTGATGTGTAAAAGCTGTACGTTGTGGATGCAATGCTTTAAGAGTGGGTGAAGCGAGTTCGCTATTCTCACCTTACCAGACTGCAGCGTCGATTCTTCTTGGCTCTTGAGTGACCTCAGTAGCGTAGCAGAGGAGTCCTTAATGTTTAGGAAGGCACACATAGATGGTCACCCCAGTTTGTGGACTACTTGCCAATTTTATTTTTTTATAACCCAACAGTGAATATACAACACTAAGCTACCCAAGAACACTTCTCTTCCCTTCTACCCTTCCTCTCACTAGTTGCTCCTCCTCCTTCTTTTAAAATAAATCAATAAACTTTATTAAAACTCCCCAACATGAACTACCGCTTACAGTTGGGCCCAAGACTGTCATGATCTGGCTTTTTGTTTTTACATTTTTAACAGTTAATCTTTGTTGTCTAAAGTTTTAGAGACCAAAACAAAAATGCAGTGTATTGATTGAATAGAGAAGCAGTCATTTGGCATAGAGATAGAAATAGAAGATGGTGTGTAAAAAAATAACAAGCCAAGGTCTAAACTGGTAAGATGAGTTTTAGAAGCACAGCCACAAAAATCACAAGTAGAGAATGTCAGAAACCAAAAATTAGGAATAGAACCAAAGCCAAACCGAACTTGAGGTTTCTGGGTTAGCAGAGAAGAGGTTAGTTTATGGGCTACAGTACACACTATTGGAGACAGGTTTCCAAGCCAGAACTTCCATGTGAACTCAGAATTGGGACATTTTCAAATAAACAAAGCTAACTGAGTTTTTCCATCAGTGAGGTAACGCTGACCTTTCACTTTAGTCAACAGTATAACAAAAAAATATAACTTAGTTAGCTATTACTATGTCTTTGGACTGTGGGAGGAAACGAGCAAATGCACTTGGACATGTGGCGAACATTCAGTCTCCAAACAGGGAACACCCAGGAGTAAATCTTAGTCTCCTTTCTGTGAGGCAGCAGTGCTATCTCTGTGCCGCCCTGCTTAATTCAGTGGATCTCAGATTCATTCTTACACATAAATATGAGATACCCAGTGCACTTTTGAAATTTTTAATCTAACTTTATTTCATACGTACATTAAAGCATCTCGTACGTAAGTGAAAGTATCTCGTATATATGTGAAAACATCTCATATGAATGTACAAGTATCCTGTATGTATGTGAAAATATCTTCATGTACATATGAGAGAAGGGTTATCCCATAATTGTTTTCACTGTGACAGAGGTGTGACACTTTAAATAGTAAGTGTTGTGATCCTGAAAGACACCGAGATTATGGATATCTAAAACAAAAACTCTGTTGTACAACATTTCCATTTTCACATTTATAAATAATTGCCAAATCAAAATATTGCCTGCTTTGCTGCTGACCTGAGAAAACTTTCAGCCCAATGTAACTTAGTGAATACGGAAGCTCTGAACTGCCCAGTCAAAAAAATTATGGAACAACCCTTATCTCATATGTACGTGAAAAATTTCTTGTATGTACGGTATACTTTCACGTACATATGAGATACTTTCACGTGCGTATGAGATGAAGTTAGATTTAAAATTTGCAAAAATGCACTGTGGGTATTCTGTATGTACATGAATACGCAAGTTAAAACATCTCGTACATACATAAAAGTATCTCATATGTATGAGATATTTTCACATACTTATGGGTATTTTCACAAATGTACAAGATAAAGGATATTCCATAATTTGTTTCATTGTGCGGTTCAGAGCTTCTGTAGGTGAACAATTCGAACAGATGCTGCAAGATCACATAGCGTGTGGTGCGGCTGATCCTTTACTGCAGCATCAGCTGTTAGCAGAGCCGATCTTAACATTCAAGAAAGAGGAGGAGCGTATTCTAAACAGCAGAAATTGCAAACCAGAATGCACATATGCTGAGGACAGAGAAGACTGTAACTGCTAATGGTATGAAAGAGATACACACTATGATTCCAATGAACACAGCTCAGAATATAAGACCGTCTGTATTAGAGATGCCTCTCCCTATGGCCTTGCAGCTGTGCTGAGCCACATAGAGCCTGAAGGTGCGGACTCCCCATTTAGTTTTGCCTCATGGACACTGTCGGCCACTGAACACAATTATACTCAGACAGATAAGGAGGCTCTTGCTGTTATTTTTGGTATTTAAAATGTCACCAGTACTTGCAGGTTGTTAGTTTACAATTTGCACAGACAATAAGCCACTTCTCTGTCTCCTACAACATTCTAAACCCATGTCACCCGTTATGCTTTGCTCCACTTACTCAGAAGGATCCAGTTCTGTCTTGTGAGCTGCAATGGCTTTTGCATGGTTGGCCTCTTGAAGTCCATGTAGTGATTTGCCAATAGACGTAATGAACTATCATCTTCCAAGGGTTGTGTTTTATGGGGTAGTCATGTTGTAGTACCTGTTCTAGCATGAGGGGATGTGCTTAAACTACTTTATGACTGCCACCCTGGCACACATGATGTTATGTATGATGGCCAGGAATTGATCTGTTACGGGTGCAGCCCAAAAACTAGATAAACCTAGCATTGCCCAGGTAAAGCTTGCATTATCCAAAAGACCTGGGTAAAGGTGGAATAACTTTACCTGGGTAATCTTAGGTTTATCCAACCTCAAATAGAGCAAAGCTTAGCTTAATGACTTTCTGTGTCATATTCTCATACTTTTTCTCAAATTTGTTTGACATCCTGTGCTTCCCACCATGTCCAATAGAGAGATGCGTATCATGCAATACATTAAACATCTCTTTCTTCGTCACAACATACCTAACATTAGACTGACCTGGTCAAACAGAAGCAATAAGCTTCTCAACTCTTCCAACGGTAAACACATTAAACCGTTTCAGGTAGCGATAGTCCTTAGATCATTTAGAAGCTGATGTCTTTGCTATTTCTCATTTGTCATGTAGAAACTATTTGAATGATCAAAACTTTCCTAAAAATGCTGTTTAAATACAGCACATGTTTCACTGATGGTAGCCATTGTTATCTCTAAGGGGGGTGGTAGAGAAACATACGCTTCTACACACTTGTGCATGCTCAAACCCCTAACAAAAGGAAAAAACAGCTTTACCCAGATGCATGAGGGAAGGTTGCACTTTACCCAGACAAAATGTTAAATCCAATTCCAACTTTACCCGGGTCTTTTGGGTTACTCAAGCTTTACCTGGGTAATGCTAGGTTTATCTAATTTTTTGGGCTCTATTCATAAAAGAACAAATAGAGAATGGTGTAAAGTGTTGCAAAACATGCCAACAGTCACGAATGCGCCATCAAGAGTACCACTACAACCCTGGGAATGGCCAGCTAAGGCTTGGTCTCGGATCCACATTGATTTTGATGGACCATGGATTCCCATTCCTAGTAGCTGGAGGTGTCTCTTCTACACTCCAGGTCTGCCATCATGCTGCCATTGACACTTTGCGTCTTATCTTTGCTACACATGGATTGCCGAATATTATTGTCTTGGACAAATGTACAGCATTTACATTTGCTGAATTCAAAGAGTTCACAGAAAGCAATGGGATCCAGTATGTGACAACAGACCCCTGTCATCCATCTTCAAATGGACAAGCAGTGTGAATGATACGGACAACAAAGGATGCCCTATGGATAATCATAGCTGGTAACTGGCAAACATGCCATGCCAGATTTTTCCTAGCTCAGCACAACATGCTCAAATCTTCTACAGATAAAAGACCAGCAGAGTTGCTAATGAAAAGACGACTGACGACTGCACTTGGTCTCCTTCACCCAGCCCTTTGAAGGTGACATGCATACAAAGCAAGGGGAACTAGCACGGATGCATGGAGGTGTATTTCGGCAATTTCCACCCTAATAGAAGGGACTTGTGCGCTAATTTGTAGAAGAACCACATTGGATACCAGCAGCAGTGCAAGAGGCAACTGGAACTGTGTCTAACCGTGTTCAAACAGATAATGAACACATTTGCTGTTGCCACGTTGATCAGCCTCGAGAGTGGATGATGGGTGAATGTCCAGTGCCTGAAGCTGAGTCAATGCAGCAGCCCCTGTACTGGTACTGTTCTGCAGCTGCCTGGTAACCCAGAAATACCAACTTCCCCTGAATCTGCTGGAGATAATGATACAGTGGTGACACCAGTCCTTGAAACTGGCAAACCTGTGTATGTTAAGACCCCACAACCTGTGGATTCACTAAGGCCCCGTAGCGCTCTTGTTAGGGCAAAACATTATGAAGGCATTTAACACTAGAATTACCAGAGTCTACGAAAAAACTCGTAGATCCGGCCCACCTTAAAACCGTTCTCACTTCTCTTTTGTCTTCTAAATGTGCCAATTAAGAGGAGCAGCGAGCAGCCGGCTATTCCATCCCCCACCGTCGCAGAACGTTCACTAAGTTTTCCTAGCTCATGCGTTGTTTGATTATCTGGGAGTGACTGAACTGCTGGAGTTTTAGAATGGAAATAATAGATTGCTATTTGGAATACATGCATTTCATGCGTGTTCCATTTCTACAGTAATCTGTGTAAACACATTGCTAAAACAGAAACTTTTTCATATTTTAGTAATAAATGTTACAAAATGTAGGCATAAACTATAGAATGTGTGAAGCCTGAAGTCCAAACATCAAATAAACACTTTCACAAAAGGTTCAAGGATACTACAACTCTTTCCGTGGCTTAACGCTAAGATTTGCTGACTTGGAGCAGAGAAACCCTGCCATGCTACAGAGACACGAGTTCGATTCCCAGCTTTGGAGAAAGTGTTTTTTTTTTTTTTCCTCAAACGGACATAAAATTTATAAATTGGTATGCACTGTAAATCGTTAAGTTTACAATGTCGATCGCGGTTATTTCTGTTGATTAATTCATGCTTTTTACTTAGAGTCAGAACAGGAGCTTGTTCAGCTTATTCAGCTTCTGATCTGACTCAAATAGTGCCAGTATAACTTCACACCCAACCTGACGCTGTTCGTTTTCAAATAATATTGCATTACTTTGACAATGTTTTCTGATTGGTACTATTCGCGGCATAAAATGATTTCTTCAAAATGTCACATATATATTTGTCTCTTTCTTTTTTTAAAATGTGCGTTGTAGCACGCAGCAACTGGCCACCTGCATGTTCTTGCGCACACTGAATAAGACCGCGCTATATGCAATCATCAGATTCAAATGTTAACAGTTATATTGCACGTAATGGAAATCAGCAGTTCTTAGCATTGCCCCACGCAAGCTGTCATATCAACCGCCTACTGTAACTTGCTTTCTTTTTTCTTCGGTTATAGTCTTGAATAAAAGTGCACTTGTTTTGTTATACTTTTACATCAACATATGTTCCTGTGTTTGAGCTACATGGGCATGCTCAAAAAATACGCGTGTAATGCCACGAAAGTGCATGCAGACACTTCAGTTCGCAAGCATTGGTATCACAATGCAGTCACAAGTACACTGCAGAGCTTTAGCGAGTCTTTATGTGAAAACAGCAGTGTCAGATGGGGAGTGTCTGATGATTGCATATAGCGCTGAAGTGACTGCTCTTTACTATGCTTTCCTCTGCATGTCCTGGAGTACAAAAGAAACAGCATACAGCAACACGTGGGGACTGGCAATATTGAGGGAAAAAAAACACACGGTCGTATGTATCGTGATAAACTGCAGAGCTATAGCGCGTCTTTATGTGATAACAGCAGTGTCAGGTGGGGGGTGGTAGGGAAGGATCCTGAACGCGACTGAGACAATGAAAAGTGAATTTAAAAAAAAAATAAAGCTAACCTTTACAAATATCATAAATTACACCGGCTGTTACAGACTGAAATCAAATGTATCTTTTTATTCTAAAATAGTGAAAATAAGAACATTTCTCAAAATGGAGGTGTGCAGGATCAAGCTCATGACCTTCGGATTCCCAGTCAGCGACTGATACTGTTGCACCACGGAAGCGGTGTTAGCTCATGTGTGTCAATGTCGCACACTAAGGCGGCTTTTTTTGGCGGTGGCTTTTTTTTTTTGTACCTTTTGTGAAAGTGTTTCTTTGATATTTGGACTTCAGGCTTCTTACATTATACAGTATAGTTTATGCCTACATTTTGTCATTTGCTACTAGAATATTGTAAAACGTTTCTGTTTTAACAATGTGTTTACATAGACTACTGTAGAAATACAACACATATGAAATGCGTGTATTCCAAATAACAATCTATTATTTCTACTCTAAAACTCCACTTCACTCCCAAATAATCAATCAAGGCATGAGCTGGGAAAATCTCGTTTACGTTCTAAGTCGTTGGGGGGATGGAATAGCCGGCTGCTGGCAGCTTGTCTTTATCAGTACATTTAGATGACAAAAGACGCTGGCGGAGAGGTGAGAACGGTTTTAAGAAGCGATTTAAGGTGGGCCGGATCTATGAGTTTTTTCGTAGGCTCTGGTAATTCTAGTTTTAAAGACTTAAAAATAAATAAATAAATAAATAAATAAACACGTAAAATCTATTAATTTATCCGGGCAGGTATGCGGCAAGGTTTGAACGGAGTCTAATTTCAAGTTCACTTTAACACTGATTCAGCTGTGCGTGTACTGTAGAAAAGAAACCGAAGGACACAGAGTAAAGAAGGCACCGCTGAGATTTGAACTCAGGATCTCCTGTTTACAAGACAGGCGCTTTAACCAGCTAAGCCACAGTGCCCCACTGGAAAGCCTTACTTGCCAAATTTCCATTTCACTCTGTAAAACAGAATGCTTAGGGCAGAATACTTCGATTGTGAACTATGGTCAAAGAAACTGCAGGTGAGCATCAGGTGTTGCTCGGATTGAGAAACTCCCATAAGAGGCAATCTTTGCGTTCAGAGGCAGGTGGGATCATTTGCGGAAAGCAGTGTCGGAATATTTTCTTCTTGAAACTGAACTGCTGGCACTGATAGCTGCAGAAACGATAATAGACTCTTAAGGTTTAAAGTTACGACAAGGGAGGGATTCGAACCCACGCATGCAGAGCACAATGGATTAGCAGTCCATCACCTTAACCACTCGGCCACCTTGTCACATGAAAAATGCATCTTTCCTTCTGTCCATTCCTGCTATATTCAAATTAACAGAGCTGGTAAGGCTTAAAGCCAAGATCTATGTTTAAGCACGCACACTTCATCTGCACTTATATCATGATCAATTGTTCTCTCTCATCGCTGCCTTGCTACAGACAATCTGTTACATGTCAGGAAAGTGGGCAGGCTTTTGCTTTCCTCTCTTTCGTTCACTGACCAAAGCATAGAGAACTAAAGCTGAGATCTCTGCTCCACCACTGTCTTCCACACTGAAACGGACAAAGCTAACTTGTTCCTCGCAACGTTCTCAGGCACATCCGACAGCCAAGATGAAAACCCAATTAAAGGAGTATGACAAAGAGCAGGTACCGCTGAGACTCGAACTCAGGATCTCCTGTTTACTAGACAGGCGCTTTAACCAGCTAAGCCACGGCACCTGAAACCACAGAGAGTTTTTAGCAATGTGACCCTGTGTTCGGATTCAGCGGGTTGGAAAATGGATGGATGGATGGATGGACCTTGTATCCCTAAGAGCCAGTTAACATGCAACAAATGTCCACCTCTTTGTAATAAAAAAATATTTAAAGGAGAACGCACTTTCAGCAAGAGCAGCTCCACAATCAGATGCTTTTGGAAAGACGGAAGTTTGCCTTATGTTGTTTGAATCCAATGTTCAAAGGAAGCGATTGACGAAGAGACAACGTTCACATTATCCGTGATGAGGACGATCAGGGTGTCATCTGAAAAACACAACAGACTCACGTAACTGAGAAAAGCAGTCTTCATCTTCAAAGGCACCTTAAAGTCATTTCTTCATTGGGGTTATCCATTTTCTTTAGTTGACTGCCCTTAAAACTGGGGGTAAGGGGTGTTGTGAATTTGTATGTCCATTAACAAGTTAAATTTATATACTGATCTTGCCTGATATTCTTGTTGGTAATTTCCAGTAGAATGTTAGGGTGTGGGATTTTAAAGTGGAAAAAGGGAGCTCTTAAAAAAGAGATTTTTCCTGTTATGCTGAGAGACAACAATGAGAAACTGAACACATTTTACAGTTATTGAAAAAAATTGTTAAAAATCACTTCTCAACATCTGTGTTTCTTCAATCAATATTATAATAGGTAATATATAAATAATAAAACAAACAACAACCCCATAAACACACATAAGAATTTCTGGCTTGGAATCTGGAGAACTCCTGCAATCAATAACAGGGCTATAGGTGGCACCAAGATGGTCAGACCTGTCCAGATGTTCATTTGAAGGTGTTAACATTTGAATAAAGCAGGTCCAGCTTATATATATCTGGGGTAATGGAGTCAAGACTTCATGCTGGTGAATCCCAGCTAACAGAGTGAGGTCTCATTTGGAAGAATAGTCGGCAGGATCCAGCCTTACCAGTGCAATTCAATATTTTGTAGGTGAACTGCCTGTGTTTTTTTCAGTTTATGCTTCCATGTAGTTCATGAACCTGGAATTGGAACTCATCTTGTCATAATTATGCATGAGTATACGTGTACAGTAATCCCTTGCTATATCGCGCTTCGACTTTCGAGGCTTCACTCTATTGCGGATTTTTTCGCTGGTTCGCGGAGTTCTGCTGACAATGGGTCTTTTAATTTCTGGTACATGCTTCCTCAGTTGGTTTGCCCAGTTGATTTCATACAAGGGAAGCTATTGGCGGATAGCTGAGAAGCTTCCCAATCAGAGCATGTATTATGTATTAAATAAAACTCCTCAATGATATACAATACGTATGCTTGTGCATAGTATATAAACAGTGTGTTTACATACATAATTTCAACTAATCTTACCTAATATCTAAGAGAATATAAAGGGTTTATGCTGTATAACTCTGCGGGAAATGTTTATAAGGGTGTGGGAGAGTTTATAAGGGCTTAAAATATATTGTGCGCAGGGGGGCTGTTCGCACCCCTAGAGGATACGGACGCTCCTCTAAAAAACGCTGAAAGACTATCTTCACATTGCTCCCTTTCTTGCTGGGCTTACTGCAGCTGCTTTGTCGTGCGATATGCTTCCCGCACGGTGCTTCGCATACTTAAAAGCCCCAACAGCACCTATCTATCTATCTATTGATTTTTGATTGTTTGCTTTTTTCTCTCTCTGACATTCTCTGCTCCTGATGTGCACTCCTTTGAAGAGGAAGATATGTTTGCATTCTTTCAAATGTGAGACGGAACTGTCATCTCCGTCTTGTCATGGAGCACAGTTTAAACTTTTGAAAAAGAGACAAATGTTTGTTTGTAGTGTTTGAATAAAGTTCCCGTCTCTACAACCTCCTGTGTTTCTGAGCAAATCTGTGACCCAAGCGTGACAATATAAAATAGCCATATAAACATATGGTTTTTACTTCACGGATTTTCACCTTTCGCGGGGGATTCTGGAACGCGAGGAGGGATCACTGTATTTAAAATTCTTTAAAGGTTTTTACATCATTGAATCTATTTTTAAGGGGTTTTGCTCCATTTTGATTTGATTTTACAAAAATCCCTTTTTAATTTTCATTATGTATTTATGTGACACAGGAATCACATCATGTGACCATGACATTTGTACCTGTGAGGACGGTTCCGTGTAGCGACATTACTTGGTTGCATAACCAATCAAGTAGGCCCAGTGTTAGGTTACATTTGTTGTTCTGAAATCCTCTTTTAACTTTTCATTCTCATTTTCCCCCTTTTCCCTTCTTTGACAGGGTCAATAGTTTTTCTGGTTATGATCGCTTTCGTTCTCACTGTGATTCAGGATTGTTTATATCTCCTGGTTCTTTTTTCCTCTGATCATTTTGTACCTGTCCATCTTGGTTGTGTCCTTTATGATACACTTCTAGTTCCTTCTTGTAGAACACGTTCTGAGGTTCTCAAGTTCTCAAACCCATCCCAAGTTCTCATGCCCATCCCAAATGATGATACAAACTTAGTTAGTCCAGGAAGGCAGGACAAAATGTCATAATAAGTGAGACATTAATAGTTCAGCCAGGGGCAATGATTCACATTAAAAAATATCATTCAGTTAATTAACAATTATACTTGAATAAGAAAGGATTCTTAAATAAAGGAAGTAGAACAATGTATTATTTTGGAAAGAAGCTACTTGTAGGGTCATTTAGTGTTGGATACTACCCCAGACTTTCATGCACAAACAGTTACAAATCATAGCTGGGATCAAATGGTGGTTTCTGGCACATATGGCTGAGAATCCAGCATTTGATCTTCCAGGGAGGCAATGGCACAAAGAAGGCGAGTAACATTAAGTGTTCCAAGATGTTTCCCATGTGAACTGTCAGGGATCAATATGTTTTCAGATGTTTATAAGTGGGTTTAAGGCTGGTGGTAAATGGTACCAGACAGGCCCACCACAAAATGTTACATGACGGGTGGTAGGATCTCCTCACGTTATTGTCATTAATTCAGACTAACCCTAACAAGCAGCTTTCACAGATAATGACATCTGACACTATGTGAATGATGAGGTGTGCTAATTGCCCTCTCGTGGATGTCCTTATCATTTAGACTTCTGTTGTAATTATCATCATGGAAGATGTAGATCTCATCTTTGAATAGTCTCAATTCTTAATCAGTCAGTTATGTGAGATGATCACACCACATATAGTGGACCAGCACATTTCAAGAAATCTGTTGTGATGGATAGCATGGACAGCAATCTCTGGTAACACTTCAGAATAAGGGCTTTAAAGACTCGTGATACAATATTGATTAAACAGTGTGATATATGGCCGGCAGTTTATCCCGGCCAATACCCCCAGGCTGCCAGATAGAGCCCTCCCTGCAACATGGAGGTGCCCTTGAATTCCAGCAGGGCCTCATGGACCTTGGAGTTTTAATGCACAGCCCTGCTGGATACCATGGGGGCCGCCAGGGAACACTGCAGGGAGGCCCAGGGACTTCTATTTGCCTTATAGCCCAGAAGTACTTCCCAGTCGAGGGGACAGAGGAAATGGCGTACTTCTGGGCTGAAGAAAAGGAGTTTTGCCCAACCCGGAAGTGTTATAAAGTCACATGAACTGAGGGACAGAAACATTTCTGGGTTAAGAAGTATAAAAGGAGTTTGGGAGAGCCCAGCAGTGAGCCGAGTTGGGAGGAAGGGTGACTGAGCTGCTGAGATGTGTGGAGGATTGAGATTATTGTTGATGATTATTATTGATTTATTATTAAGTATAGTGGAGGTGGAGGTGCTTGTGAACATTTATTATTATAATAAAGTCAACATTTGAACTTTTATCTGGTGTCTGACGTCTGATCTGAGGGTTCAAGGGGACGACAGCGCCCCCATCTGTCACAGTGGCGTAGCCGGCAGGATACTCTGGCCGTCGTTTTGGCAGAGGACCTGAACAAATTTCTGTGGACAGAAACCCCAAGAAGACAGCATCACGACATGCAGAGAAAAATCGCCAGAACCCACGATTACCAAGTCCGTCATGGGGAAGAAGAAGGCTAAACAGAGCTGCAGCCCAAGCGGAGGTCCCACGCTCATCATGGCCGATGCTCAAGAGGAGCTACGGAGCAACTACATGGGTCGGGAAAGGCCTCCGGAGGAAAAAGACTACCACGAGGTATGTGCCGGGGATTTAATTGATAACATCTTCAAAATAACACATTTTGTCCCGTGCACATACCTCACAGAAGTCCATCTGGAGGCTCTGCAATGATGATGATGCCAATAATAATAATCCTCAAACTGTAGCATTGAAGATATAGACATGGCGAAATAAAATTAAACGATCAAAACGACAGCAGGACTTTAGCTCTTGGGTGAATTGCCAAAAGATGATTTAACTCAAACTATGATCCTCTCCCAAAGGACATCCATAAAAACTTTTGTTAAAGCTTAACAAACAATGTCCTCTGTTGCTTACCACCATTCGTGAGATTCGCTCTGGGCTCGCTAAAGCAGTTGTGTGTTTTTTTGGATAGGTAGATGGCATTATTTGTAGACAGTACATAGGAATTGTGGGTAAGGATTCCTATTTAAACATAATATTATAGTCTCAGTTTCACTAAATGCTGTCATTATGCTAAGTTTTCATTTTATATTATTAATTTAAATGACTTGCATATGTTACGGTAATGTCTTAGTTAAAAAAAAGAAACAGAAAAAAAAAAAAATATATATATACACATAACCTGTCACCGTCATCAAAAGGTACATGTTTGGCTGGGGGTTTAAATAGATAATTATATGGACTTACAGTTTTAGCAATTACTTAAGAGTTTCTTTCATCATTTTCTTTAAAGAAACATTAAAACCAATAAATAAAAACCACCGATACAGCCCGATTCCTACTTACTTTCTGAAATGGCTCTCCTCAAGAGCATATTTTTCTGAGATGTCGCTATAACTCAACATTCTCAAATTGTGAATTTGAGGTCCTAAATACTTTGCTGTCCCCAATCCTGTCTTCAGGTCTCAATGTACGGGTCTGGCAGCGATGATTCCTCTCAAAATTTGGGGTTTGGGACACCAATTACAACTTTGCCCCGGGCAGCAAAAATCCTAGAGCCAGCTCTTTAGCTGCTCCTGAAAGTTTTCTCCTGTTACGGATGAGATCACGCTCCGACTGATGTTTGAAGAGTATTTATTTGCTTTCTTTCTCTTTTTACAGCTCTCAAACACCATGAAAAACTAAACTAAAATAAAGCTAGTAAATTAAACAATAAATGAATTACACAGGTGTAGGGATAACAAATTAAAACATACCGTGTGCGCCTTCTGACCAGAAATTCAGGAGTCTTTATTACAGTCTCTCTGATACTTTACTTCTGACTATCTTATTAAAACTAAAACCTTTCTTCAGCTCAATGTCCATTAAGTGTGTCACTATGTGCATTTCTGCTCCACCAAGGAACCTTATCGTGTGACCACAGCGAACTTCCATTTAGACCAACTTTGTAAACTTATGTACAAATACATTGAGATCATAAAATAAATAAAATTACAATTAGAAAAGAAAATATTATCCACAATAAGATTGCACCACAACTATTATGATATACAATATAAGTTACAAAATATATTTTACAATTATACACACACATATATTTTGTGATAGCTACAAGCTCTGCCTGGTGGTTCATTTGGAATGCTATCCGGAGTGGGTGAGTTATTGTATTTGGCTGTGCCTTGTGCTTCTCTTGTGATTTTCTACATGTTTGAACATTTGCTCTGTTTTTTGACCTTGGCCGTTGGGAATTTGTTTCCATTGGATTGCCTTTGTATTTTATGGCAATTTCTGTGCTTTTTGAGCTCCACTGGGCACAAGAGCATTTTGTTAAAATAAACTCTTTATTTAAAGATTCTTCAAGGGCCTTTTGTGTCTAGCTGGAGAAGAAGTAGTTACTGACAGCGCCCTCTCACACTCAGGAGTGGTATAACCTCTGTTATGGCCTACTGGCTATTCTCTACTCATGTGTGTCTAACAAAAGCTTTGAATCCCAATGGATTGATTTAGGCTTTTTTGACACCGATCAACAAGAACAAGACCATTTAATATCAAGGAGGAAACAGATCTGTGCAAAAATTTTTGAGTACAAAATAACTGACCACAAAAGTATTGCCCCTTCCAATCTGGCACACTTAAATCCTCACCGGTGCACCCAATTGGTTTAAGAAGTCCCAGAATTAGTTCAATGGAGATCACTTGTCTGGGGTTTCAATTGATTGAAGTATAAATGCAACTGAATGAGGAAGGTCCAACTCATGGTGAGTCAGTATGGTGGCCTAACCTACACCATGAACACAAAGGAGCACTCCATGCAATTGTGTGAAAGGCAGATTGAAAACCACAAGTTGGGGATTGAGACAAGAAAAGATCCAAGTCATTGGATATCCTATGGAGTCCAGTTAAATCAATCATGAAGAAGTGGAAAGAACTTGGCACAACTGAGTGATTGTGCAAAAAAATGACAAACCACACTGAAAGAATTTAAGAGACTGTGTGAACAACTATTGTTGCCCAGGTGCCTTCCCAGTTGTAGCTTTATGGGATTAAAAAAAAATCCCACAAAACATCTTGGCAAGAGTATGCCAGAAGGCAAATGGGAGATTCTGATGTCAGCTATAAGAAGGTTCTTTGGTCTGCTGAGGCCAAAATTGAACAATCAGGCCATCAGACTACACAGCAGGTTTGAAGACCACACATTAATGAAACCACCCCATCCCCACGGTGAAGCATGGAGGCTGTGGGGATGCTTCTCTGCAGCAGGGCCCAGAAGGCATCTGAGTGTAAAATGAATGCATCAAAATAAAGAGAAATCCTGGAGGAAAACTAGGAGATGATTAGTTTTCAGGCAAAATAATAACTGCAAGTATAAAGCCAAAGCTACACAGGAATGGCTTGAAAACAACAACGTTAATGTCCTGGATTGGCCAAGTCAGAGTGCAGATCTCAATCCAAATAAGAATTTGTTCCTAGACTTGACGAAAACCTGTTCACTCATCATTTTCATGCAACCTGACAGAGCCTGAGGTGTTCTGCAAAGAAGAAAGGGGACAATGGCAGAGTGCAGATGAAAGAGAGAAGGAGACCTGTGAACGCTGACTCAAGGCTGTCATGGCTGTCAGAGGTGCATCTACTAAATGCTGACTTGCAGGGGGTAAATGCTGATGTGATCGATTATGTTGTGTTTTATATTTCTAATTAAATTATACCACTTAACGGAGACCTGTTTTCATTTTGACACTAAAGAGTCTTTTTTCTGTTGATTGATGTCAAAAAACACAATTTAACCTCCTTAGCGTTACATTTTTTTCTCAAAAAAAAAAAAAAAAACAAGTAAAAAGCAATGCATTTTTTGGCTTGAAAAATTACATTTTTATTCAATTTCAACTTTCTATTGCAAAACATGCAAAACACTAAAAGTACAAAGTCGAAAGTGTAGAAAGTATAATAATTATACAAATAATAATAATGATAATGGTGAATAATAATGATAATAATATGAACAGCACACTACACTTGTGAGAGTGACGAGAGCGTCATTTTTGGGTTCACCAGAATTCACTGACTGCCTCAAGACAGATTCACGTCGTCATCAATGCTGAGGAGAGGCATTTTTTTACAAGATGCCATTATGAGGATAGGAGAAGATGCATCTACACTGTTGCCTGAGTAACCCTTGGCACTAATGCTGTTGGCACTTTTACAGCTTGGGTCTTATGTGAGATGTGTTTATATCATTGCCCAAGTAACACACAGGACTAACAATTTTAGCACTGTTTTTATATCCCAAGTGACGCTCGGATCTAACGCTAAGGAGGTTAAATAAACTAGGATTCAATGTTGTGTAAAAGTTTGAGGGGGTGAATTTTGTTAGCTACAGTAAAAATGAATTGACATAGCAGGATGAAAATACTAACAAGCTATAAAATAAACTAAGATCTGTTATTGGCAAGGACTGGCTTCTAATTAAGCAATTTTGTTTGAAGAAAAACCTGCAGCCACTAAGACCCTCCAACACCAGCTTTGCCTACCCCTGCTCTAACCCATGGATGTTATGAACAAGGTGGACACCATGCTGTCGTTTCCTTTCCTGATTGTTCACTTCTTTGTATGACATTATCTCACACATGGCTCCTTATGTAACATATTCAAGGTGAATCACCTAACATGTTCCTGCCAATTAGCTTCTCTTCAATGTGAATTCTCTCTTCTGAAAATGACCCAAACTGAACCATAACAGCACTGATCTCAGGAGAATGGCAGCCATTGCTACAAAACAACAAGATTGTTACTGTGCTAAATTCCACCTAAAATGGCACCGTCTGCACTGTCACAGGGCCTATTCAGATATGCTCTCACATACTGTACTGTAGGCCAATTTCAAAGTTACTGTCACCTCCAGATGAATTGTCTTAGGCTGCCACACTCAGCTGTGTGTCCTAACTCAGAGCTGCTGGACGTGAACTCATGCCACTACATTCAGCCTAGAGATGATAACCATCTTAACCTGTCGAGCTGAAAGACAAACCCAACTTCTGGCTGTGGTGGCATCTACTTTTCATAGTCACCTCTATTTATGTCAACCCTGCCATAGTTATTTTAAAATGAAGCACCAGCAGGATTACTGATTCTCTGAGGGTCGTGCAAGAAGTCAGAGGCAGCAACTGAAACCTCAACTCTGTGGTTTACAGTGCAATGCATGTGCAAGTAGGCCAAAGCAGATATTTTAGAAACTAACATCCTTGTGTCAGGGCGACAGGCATTCTGCATAAGCAGCTTTTTAAAATTAATTCTTGCTAACTTTCTCAGTACCAGTGGTGTGCTGCTCTCTTTTTACTGTTTAACCTCACTGTTTTGTTTTGTTTTTTTTCGTTGCAAAATCCAACATCCTGCAAGATTCAGGTAACTGGCCTGATAAACTGGCACTCCAACCAGAGCTTGTTACTGTTTTAATGTAAGTGAAGCCTGGATAGGCACCTGCTCTCTGCAAACCTGATCTGCACAAAATGGGCACAAAAAGTCTTTGTTACACAACACTATGTGACTAATAGATCCATTATGGTTAGTACCTAAGCTACACATCCCTTAACTGGCCTGCATCCCAACTGTATAAAAAGAAACGTGAACCAGTTTTGGAATGGTGGTGCAGTGGTAGCGCTGCTGCCTCGCAGTAAGGAGACCAGGGTTTGTCTCCCTGCTTGGAGTTTGCATGTTCTCCCCATGTCTGTGTGAGGTTACATCTTGGTGCTCTGGTTTAATGCCATTGTCCAATGACATGCAGGTTAGTTGAATTGGCATTGGGTGTGTGAGTGTTTGCCCTGTGTTGGACCAGTGCCCTCAACAGGGTTTGTTCTGCCTTGCACCTTAAGCTAGCTGGGATAGAACCCCCCAAACCCAGCCCCAAACCTGATATTGATTTGGATTACGAAGGTTAGAAAATGACATGACGGTTCTGGACATCACCATAGTATAGTGTAGTTACAATCCAGTGTCTGTGTGTCTGCGTGTTCTTCTTTGTCTGCCTCAGTTTTCCTCTCACTTCCCATGGACATGCAGGTTAGGCTAACTGGCAAATCAAAACTGACTCCAGTGTGGGTATGTGTGTCCTAAAGTGGACTGGACCTCTGTATGGGACTGGTAGCTGATTAGCACTCACTGCTACCAGAATAGGCTCTGAGCCCCCAGAACTCTGATTTGGATTAAGTGGATTTGAGAATGTTGTGTTAAGCCATTTGAATGCCTGTCTCCAGTTGTAAAGTACCTTGGGATTGTGTTTACTACAGCAAGGCACTATATACAATAAAGCGTCTCCCTTCTATGTAAGTAAGTGGGCTGCGTAAATCATCTCTGAAAATGGCTAGACACACATGTGCCCAGGTTACTCAGTTTGAAAGTCTGTGTACAAGCCAAGCCCTCCCCAGTTGCAATATTCCTCATGATGTGCAAAGCACCGTGGGAGATCAGCAACGGGAAGCCTGCATTTTTCTTTCAGGCTCGTCTCTGGCAGACTGACTGGACTGACTCATTTTTTGATGTATCGTCATAAAGATACTGTGATTATGACAACAGACTCCTCCTGAACCATTCGACTCAAGTTACTCAGAAATGAAAACCTTTTTGCTTTACTCAAAGGACAGGAAATGGAGCGGTGCATGTAAAAGTGTGTCTTCTTGGCCATCTCGCCGCCCACCTGAGTCTTGTGGTTGGCTTTAGTTTTCATCTGTATTCTACTAAGGTGATCAGAGTCAAGTTACGGCTGGACTGAAGACATGCTGGCACTGTGCTGGATCACCGTGATTGGCGTCTGCCTTGGATTTGCAGGTACCCTGGGCTGGGGGTTTAGTTGAAGGTGGCAGGGCTCCTCAGGGGATGCTTGGCAGAAGGAAGCAGGTTAAATCTCCACCATTCGAATCCTATCAGCTGAAAGTTTTAGAAATGTGTGGAAATAACTGATACTTCATGCATTGTATTAACTTGCTTCCGTCTTAAGTGACAGTTTTGTAGTCAATGTGAAAAGATTCATGTAAAGAAATCTGCACTCAGTGTGGTTGAGCCACCCAGTCAAGTGAGCTCATCTACAGCTGTCAGGTATAAGACCACCACATAACAAATTTGACAAATAAGAGGGGACTACTCAGTCCATCAGGCTCGTTTGTTTGCCTGATGATGAGTGACATGCAGATTTCCATCCAGCACGGGTCATTTAAGTGCTTGACACCACAAATCTGCCTCCCATCAAGCTCCTGTACTCAGAGGGCTCTCTTCATAAATCCATTTTCCCTTCCTGACAGGTGCCTCCAGAGGCCAGATCATCGGTGGACGTGAATCCAAGCCCCACAGCCGGCCCTACATGGCCTTCTTGGAGATTGAAACAGAGAAAGACACAATGACCTGTGGAGGCTTCCTGATTAACCCTAGCTTCATTCTGACTGCCGCCCACTGCAAGGGACGGTGAGTTTCCAGCTGCTCTGGTGGTGACCCACCCTACTTTTCATATAACAAAACATAACATTCTCAAACCTGCTTAATCCAGTTCAGGGCCTCAGAGAGAGCACTGGTTACAAGTCAGGATCCATCCCTAGATATGGTGAATATCCATCACAGGAGACACCCACACAGGGTTAGTTTGGAAAAGTCAACTAACCTAACCTGAAATCTGTGGAAAATGGGAGTACCTGGAGGAAATCCTGCACAGACACCGGGGAACGAGCAAAGTCCACAAAGGCAAATACTGGGAATGGCATTGCATCCTCAATGGAAGATCTTTCTGCCATTCCACCTCTTACATCTTAATTTTAAATTAGGGAGTTTTGAAGTCTAAGCCATAGTGAGTAATATTATAACATGTTTTACATATATAAATTTGAACTCTGTAGATATTTTTATTATAAGGATTCTGTTTATTAAGTTTAACTTTAATTTTGATTTGTTGGGAAAAAAGTTTTATGTTTTCCCATCTTGTTTTTCATTGTTTGATGTGTCACATGATTGTGATCACTGTGTTATCCATTGGTGGATTAAACTCCTTCTTTAAAATTCTTCAGTGTAGTTAGTTTGAATTTCAAGTAGGCCCTAGTGTTAGGTTTGGTCTTAACTCTGTTTCATTTTTTTGACTTCGATTGTCGTCTCATCCTTTTGTTCTGGCTGCCATTATTCATCGATCTCCCACTTTTGACTTTCTGTCCTTCCTGATGTTGCTATTATCCATTTGCATCACCTGGTTTTGCTGCCATTTCATAATAATCCTCTGCATGCCTTAACATAGTTGCTGTTATGTTTTCATCATAATTTTTTTTCTGGGCTTTATACATTTTGCTGTACATTTTCTTTAGTGTAAGAGTAAGTTTTAAATTAAAAAAAAAAAAAAAAAAAATATATATATATATATATATATATATATATATATATATATATATTGGTAGCAGTGGTAGCGCTGCTGCCTCACAGTTAGGAGACCCGGGTTCGCTTCACTGGTCCTCCCTATGTGGAGTTTGCATGTTGTCTGCGTGGGTTTCTTCCGGGCGCTCCGGTTTCCTCCCACAGTCCAAAGACATGCAGGTTAGGTGGATTGGCGATTATAAATTGGGCTTGGTGTGTGGGTGTTTGTGTGTGTCCTGCGGTGGGTTGGCACCCTGCCCGGGATTGGTTCCTGCCTTGTTGTCTGGGATTGGGTCCAGCAGACCCCTGTGTTCGGATTCAGCGGGTTGGATAATGGATAAATGGATATATATGTTTTACTAATATAAAGCTATTTTTTATTACTAGAAACTTTGCCCCATTTTATTTTGTATTTTTCCCAGTACTCTGTTTCTTTCAGGCTACCACCATGTTGAGTAGCTGTTGCTAGGACACGGGTCTGAGTTGCCCCTAGGTGTTTTGTCATGTGACATCATTGTCATGACAGTTTTTTAAGCTGACCTCATAAAGACTTCACTGCCCACGTTTATGGATATGGTGACTACACTTTCCAATTGTTCTTAGTAGTTTTCCTGACTTACGACTTTGCATTTGGTTCTCTGACATGGCAAGAAGAAATATATGCTTGTTTATGTTGGTCTTGGCCCATGCTTTGTAATTTCCTGATTCTTTCCTTTTCTTCTTGCACATCCTTCAAGACATCTGAAAACTGGCCTGAAACAAATCAGTCTCCTTTGACTTTGGGCTCAGTAGGCACCCATTTGTTTTAATTAGATCATCGTCATCATTAGCATCAGTCCATTGTTCCAGGTGAATGTCATAGTAGTAACATTGAGTTGTGCTCACTAGCTGACCTTATCCTCTCTAACTTCTTCTCAAACTCCTCAAGAAATATACAGATGCTTCTAGGCCAGCTGGGAGATATAATGACTCCAATATGTCCTAGGTCTGTCTCCAATGACTCCAATATGTCCTGGGCCTTGTACACCTCCTAAAGAAGGTGCCTAGGGGTGTCCTCACTCCATGCCCATAACACCTCAACTGGTTGCTCTCCATTTGGTAACTCATTAGGTGTGCTTTAGGGTTATTTTGTATTGCCAGGCTCCTCAATCCTTCTTGGAGAGTGAGCACACCAGCATCATTTCAGCTACTTGTACATACAATCACATTCTTCTGGTCAGTACCCAGAGCTCCTATATATAGATGATAATGGAGATTTAGACTGACCGGTAACTTTGTCCTAGGATATAACTACCACTTGATTACTGTGGTCACACACTGCTGCCACTGCACTGATTCACTCGTCAATCTCATAATCACTTCCATAAACGCTCATGAATAAGTCCTGGAGGTACTTCAGGTCCTTCACTAGGGGTAACTGCCTTTCTTGTAGAGGACCATCACCTCAGATTAAGAGGTGTTATGTCTTTTATTACCAACTGCAGCACATTCAGCTGTGCACTGGAAATCAATCTGGTGAAGCCATGAAGATAAAGTCATCTGAAAACAGACCCCAAAACTGCATTTCTCCAGACTTTGACTACCACTTCATATTCTGTCCTTGAACGTCATGAACAGGAGAGGAGATATGATGCATACTCAAATGAAATGGACTCTTCTGTAGACACAACTCTTGCTCCGCAGATACAGGCACTGAATGGCTCAGAGCAGAGGTACACAAATCTTATAGTCCAGAAGATACTACAAGATACACGGTTACACCCAAGTAAATATCTGTGCAGGAGTATAGAGCTGCTCCAATTTTCCATGACCAGGATGGAATGAGCCATGTCCTTTTTTGAGTCTCAGGTTCAGCTATCAGGCAGAGCCACTATTCTCTTTGCCATGGAAGCTTAGGAATGTTATTACTCAGTAGCTGCAACACACCATCATTATTTCTCTTTAAAAATAAGGACCTCTAGTCCATTTTGCCATTACTAATTTGTTGTCCCCTCTTTCTATGTAACTTTGAAAAGACGTGTTAGCCAAAGCATCCCCACCATATCCAGTGCTTTCAGCATTTCCAGTCAATCTCATTTACAGATGTCACCTTGTTATTGTTTGGAGCTTTTTAACTAACATGGTGACTTCAGCTTCATTGATGGCCCCAACCCCAACAAATTTTTAATGTCTAGAATATGGTGTAGTTGGCCATATATTTCAATAAGGAATAAAATGTGGCACCCAAGCAATAGCTGGTCCATTGTGTCTCCTCCCTTCTGTCCAGGACACATAACACCCATTTACTTGTATACATAACTGACTTCATTACTAATAATCAGATGATACCATCCCAGAGCTCAGCTCCACATGTACATCTTCAGCAGCCAATCAGATTTATGTTGTTTGACATGTATTTGTGTGTGTGTTGATTTGCCATCCGCAGTTACATCACGGCACTTCTGGGGGTTCATAATCGCTTAAAACCTGAAAATTCCATGCAGAGGATTGAAGTACAAGAGATCATCCCCCATGAAAAGTACAACCAAACAACAAGCACACATGACATCATGCTTCTGAAGGTAAGCAACGCCAGGGGATGTAAAGTGTGGACAGACACAGGTTCTGTTTTATGTCCGGCAACACTGAAATGATGCTTTCTGTGATTATTATTATTTTTTTTAATGTGATGCTTGTTCATGTTAGGAAACATCTTTTGAAGAAAAAAAAAGGAATAAGTTGTTTGTGTCAGTATTCAATCCTGACATCGTGATATTTGTAGAGCCATTATTTGCAGTCATAACAGCTTTTGGGGTAAGCCCATGCCAGCTTTGTCCTCTTTTCAGGAGTGGTTCAGGCCCATTCTTCTGGACAGGTTTGCTCCAGGTTAGTCAGATGAAGCCTGTGCACTGCAGCTTTCAAATACTCAATCAGATATTTACTGGGCCATTGCAGGGCATTCACCTTTTTCTCCATAAACCACGCAAAAGTTATTTTGGCTTTGTGTTTAGGATAATTGTCTTGTTGAAAACTTAACTTTCATCCAAATTTCATTTGGGTGGCACGATGGTAGCATTGCTGTCTTACAGAAAGGAGACCAGGGTGAACTACTCCCTGCATGGAGTTTGCATGTGTCTGCGTGAGTGCTTCGGTTTTCTCTTACTGTCCAAAGACATGCAGGTTAGGCGAATTGGCCCTAGTGTGTGTTTGGTGTGTGTGTGTGGCTGCCATACAATTGATTGCCGGCCTAGCGAGGATTTATTCCTGCATTGAGCCCTATGCTGGGGGGGTAGACTCCAGCACCCCCTGTGACCCTAGTCTGGATTAAGTGGGTTGGAAGATGACATGACAAATATCAGTTTTTAGCAGACTTATCTTTTCTATCCTCCACTTTTCCTTTTGTTTTATCTGCATGCCCAATCTCAGCTGCCCGACAGCATGACGTTACCACAGCTGTACTTCACTGCAGGTACTGTGTGACATTTGAGGTTTGAGCAGTAATGCCTTTGAACCACATCTCTGTTAACTTTTCCCAAAAAGCTTTATCTTGGTCTCATCAGAGTACAAAACCTTTTTTCATGTCACAATGGACCTAATGCACTTTCCAGACATGGTGTCTTTTGTACTATCCTTCCATAGAGGGTAGTGTTCTGCAGTGTTCTTAAAATGGCTGAATGTTTCACTTTTACTTCATTTTCAGCCACTGAACTCTGTAGCTCCTTCAAGGTGATTGTTGGCCTCTCTCTCTGTGGCTTCTCCTTCTTGTCTGTGTAGAGAGTTTTGGGGGATGACCTTATCTAGTGTTTACATGTAGCAACAGTACCTGCTGAGTCATCCAAATACTTGGATACTGTACTGTAGCCTTAAATTACAAATACTGTATTATACAAATTACAGCAATTCCATTTTAGTCACCATCAAAATACTCCCGTTGAGATGCGATACACTTGTCTCACAGCCTTTTCCATTCTTGGAAATATTTCCTAAACTCACATTTAATGACTACTTTCGGCAGCTGTTTAAAGCTGATCCTCCAGCTGGGACGTTGGACATCTCTGGGTCTGCGGTTCTTCAGGCTTATCCTCCAATTAGCTGTGAACCACCCAATCTCACTGAGATTGCACAAGTGGTGAACCAGCTGAGGGTAGGGAAGGCTGCAGGGATCTGTGGTATCCAGGGAGAACTTCTCCACGCTGGTGGTATGCTGACATTCATGCATTGCAAGTAGTCTTTGCTTCCATTTGGGAGTTGAGTGTCATCCCAACTGACTGGAAAATGGAACTTGTCGTCCCTATCTGGAAAGTGAAGGGTGATTGCTTGGATTGCGGCAACTACAGGGGGATAAAACTGCTCTTGTTGCCAGATAAGGTCCTTGCTAGGGTCATCCTCAACAGACTCCATGATCACATGCTTACCTACCACCGACCAGTGCAGTCTGGTTTTACGCCTAAGAAGTCTACCATTGACTGCATCCTGGCACTGAGAGTTCTCAATTATCAGAAACTCAAATATTGTCAGAGTTTCTTTGTAGCCTTTGTCGATTTTCATAAAGTGTTCAACTCAGTCGATCGAGCTGCCCTGTGGGACAGCCTGTGACTTGGCAGGATCTCCCAAAGTTGCTGGATGTCATGGCCGACCTGTACACTGGTACTGTGAGTGCTGTGCAGAGTCAGCATCTCTGTGTCTTTCCTGGTTGATTCTGGGGTTCATCGGGGGGGTGTTTTTGCTCTTACTCTGTTCAATAATGCATGGACTGCGTGTAGGGCAAGATTGTGGAGTCCAGAAAGATTCAGTAATCTTGACTTTGCTGACGATGCTGTGATCTTTACGGGCTCAATGATGGCTCTGATCAGGACTCTTGAGAGACTGAACAAGGATTCTGAGTGTCTGGGCTTGTGAGTGTCCTGGATAAGAAACTATTATACCATGTGTCAGCCTGGGGGGATGCCAAATGGGATCCTAAGCTGTTTCGTCATGTGGTGGGTGCGGCAACATGCTGTACCAGTGCATGCTCCCCAACGTGACCTCACCTTTAATTACTGTGTCTAGGGCCTCTGGTAATTTTTTCGATGTAAAGTGCATTTTTGCATTCACCACTGTTTTTTTCCTGATGGTCAATAGTTCAGTACAATGTTGCTGATTTTTTCATGGGGAAACTCATTATAACGAAGTCTATCAATTTGCAAAGACATGATCTTCGTTGTTTTGATGTCCGAAATGACATAATGCGCTTTTTTCAGGTTGAAGAAAAAAAAAATCACACAAAGTCACACAAACAATATTGTAGAATAAATGTCAGAACTACACATCTCCATTAACCAGCACAATGCCATTTGGAAGACTGAGTAGCATGACTGTAGTCATATGATACGTCGTGGCATTGTTGAAAACGACACTCTAATCCTGTGTAATTTACCAATTCTTAGAATTTTTGAATCCTCTCTCGTGTGCACAAGTATTGTGATCATTAGTAGGTGCCATCGAGCCCCAAGCCACAGGTCCACTCACGTTTAAGTTCACCCGCATATAAGTCGGGACTTGATTTTACCATATAATTTCTGTTATTTTATAATGTTGGTCATATAAGTCGAATGTGGAAAACATATGCTATTGGTCCAAGAGATTATGATATGCTAACGGCCACCTGAGAGAGGAACCATGGAGCACACGGCCTTAATTTCTATGTATTATGCCTACGTGACCACACAGTAATACCTGAACTATTCTGAAGTGACGTTTGCACTGATTTGTGTTTTGTGTATTTCACACCCTCATACACCTTTATCGTAAGAACATTCCTTATCTGCGATGGAGCGTTTGATCAGAAGAAAATATGAAGCTGGTTTTAAATTAAAAGTCATTGAAATGGTGAAAGAAATTGGTAACTGCGCTGCTGCAACAAAATTCAATACGTATGAGAAACTGATGTGAGATTGGAGGAAGCAAGAATCCAATCATCCCCCATGTGGGGAGAAGAGCACATGGCTGTGATATCACTGCCAATCAGCAGCTACCCTCTAAAACACACATAGCTGTGATCTCTCTTTCAAAAACGTGAAATGCTACTGTTAAAAAATCTCTAGATGATAATGTCTGTTGAACAAACAGGTATCGCTAGCTAAGAGGAAGCAAGATGCGCTCCAACATGTGGCGAGAGGTAGAGCAACTTGAACGGAGGCTGGCATGTGAGTGAGGAGGGTCACGCCCGGCTCCATACTCCTGAGGTTCTGCCTCCCCCTCCTCTTGGCCAGCAGCCTGTCTCTCAGATTTGTGGGAATATATCTGTGCCACAATCGAATTATAATACTTAGCATGATGAGAGAAGTCGCAAAATCAACTGGAATGTTAAAGTAAATTATAGAAAAAAGCCCAATCTAAATCCATTAAGTAGTTCTCTCATGAAAAGCAGACAGACATACAGACAGAGAGACATTTGATTTTATACAGTACAATAGAATACAATACAATACAATTTATTTTTGTATAACCCAAAATCACACAAGAAGTGCCGCAATGGGTTTTAACAGGCCCTGCCTCTTGACAGCCCCCGAGCTTTGACTCTCTAAGAAGACAAGGAAAAATTCCCAAAAAAAATCCTTGTAGGGAAAAAATGGAAGAAACCTTGGGAAGGCAGTTCAAAGAGAGACCCCTTTCCAGGTAGTTTGGGCGTGCAGTGGGTGTCAAAAGAAGGGGGTCAATACAATACAATACACAGAACAGAACAAATCCTCAATACAGTATAAAAAATAAATAAAAATACAAGTATGGAGCTGAATTTAACAATAAATGATATCCCATAATAGGATTTGGATTTGTTTAGAGTCCAGAAGACCTCAGCCATCAAGCTGCCTGACCCTATTGGCCATTCCACAGCTGAACAGCGCTAGGCCATCCAATTTGATGAAATGACCCCTCTACCCAACGATTCCTGCAATCCTCCATCAGGGATGACTTTACCTTAGGCAGGCAAAACAACTTGGCAGGTGGGCCGTGGCACCAAGTGCCACATTTGAGTACCGAGAAGAGAAACAGAATAGGTGAGGGTTAATAACAAATTATAACTTTCATATTACTTATGTTTTAGTGCTAATGACTAGCAACAGAGATGCAGTCTGTACAGTTAATCAGCAGCTCTAGTCAGGGTGTGCTAAACTGAAGTAGTGAGTCTTCAGGTGGGATTTGAAAGCTGAGACCAAAGGGGCATCTCTTATAGTAGCAGGCAGACCATTCCACAGTTTAGGGGCCCTGTAACTAAAAGCTCGACCTCTCACTGTTATTTTATTAATTCTTGGAATCATAAGCAAACCGGAATCTTGAGATCTTAATGTGCGCTCTGGTTTGTTAGTCATGATAAGTTCAGACAAGTAAGCTGGACCTTGGCCTTTTAATGCTTTATATGTTAAAAGGAGGATTTTGAAATCTGCCCTAAACTTAACTGGGAGCCAGTGTAAGGATTTAAGAACTGGAGTTATGTGTTCGTATTTTCCTGTTCTTGTAATAATTCTTGCAGCAGCATTTTGAATTAACTGGAGGCTGTATAAAGAACAGTTTAAACATCCAGTGAGCACTGCATTGCAGTAGTCAATACTACTAGAAATAAATTTCTCAGAATCCTGCTTATTTAGAAAACGCCTTAATTTCCCAACATTTTTAAGATGGAAGAAACATGATTTGGACAACTTTGTAATGTGCGCTTTAAATGACATGCTAGAGTCAAAGATAACTCCTAGATTGCGGGCTGATTCAGTAAAATTAATGGTGGAGCTAAATGATGACAAAATATTGTTATGATCAGAGTCATTCCCTCCAACAATTAACATCTCTGTTTTATCTGTGTTTAAAGACAAGTAGTCCTTTAATTCACTAACTCAACTTATTATTAAACTTCATTTGATCTAAATGAAAGGTATAATTGGGTGTCATCTGCATATGAGTGAAAATTAACATCATGTTTCCTAATGAGAGATCCCAGTTTAAGCATGTAAATTGAAAACAGTAAAGGTCCCAGTACTGAGCCCTGCGGGACACCATATCTCACTTCTGTGTATAATGATGGAGTACTGTCAGAACATTTCTGTACATATTGGAATCGATTTGATAAATAAGAACTAAACCAAGCAAGCACAGTGCCTGAAAGGCCAACATCATTTTCTAGCCTGTGCATTAAAATAGAACGGTCAATGGTGTCAAATGCTGCACTTAAGTCTAACAACATAATTACAGTGGAGTTTCCTTTTTCAGAGGATATCAGAATGTCATTTACAACCCGTGTTAGTGCCGTTTCTGTACTATGACCAGTGCGGAAACCAGACTGAAATTTCTCAAATAAATTAGAATAGGCGCTACAAGAACATCCATTGCATCCAGAACATCTCTGAATGTCACATTATAATGTGATGTTAGCTGATCTAAATGGTTTTCCACACTTACCCTTGACTTGCTCAAAGTATCCATAAATTTTGAAGCAGAATTACAATCTAGATGTTGCACTGTCTTTGTTTTAATCTGTGAGTGCGTTGGCAAGGGCAGGACTAAATCAAATGTAATTAAGTAGTGATCAGAAATAACTTCATTTAATGGAATAATATTTAAATTTTGAATTTCAACTTTGTAAGTTATAATTAAATCTAATGTGTGGTTATGAATATGAGTTGGATCTTTGACAATCTGGCAAAATCCTACTGAATTTAACAAAGAAGTAAAACATTTGATAAAAGTGTCAGTTTCCACATCAATGTGTACATTAAAATCCCCCATCAATACTTCGTGATCATAATTTATAGCCAAATCAGATAAGACAGTACTAGCCATCCCCCGCGGCTTTGCCCGCCTAATAGTGAAACTTTAAAAATCAATAAACAAAAAGGTATCACTAACTAAGCGGAGGCAAGGCACACTATAAAACGCAGAGGTAGACCGACTCCCCACTCTTGATATCACACTTTCCCCTCCTCTCGGCCCACAGCGTCTGTCTCGGATTAGTGCAAATATATCACTCCTGCAAGTGATTCTTAACACAATGAGAGAAGTCACAAAATCAATCGTAATGTTCAAGCAAGTTCTAAAAAAAAAACCCGATCTAAATCCGTTAAGTTGTTCTCTCGTTCGCCAGCTAAGTGGATGTAAGATACGCCCCAAGCCTGGCGCGTGAGTGAGGAGGGCCCCACCCCCTCCCCTTGGCCTGCTGTGTCTCTCTTGGATTCACGCAAATAAATCGGTATCGCAAGTGAACTATGATATTTAGTGCGATAAGAGAGATGGCAAAAGCAACCAGAATGTTCAAGCAAATTATAGAAGAAACCCCGATCTAAATCCGTTAAGTAGTTCTCTCGTGAAAAATGGAGAGACAGACAGACAGACATTGGATTTTATATACAGTATATACTGTATAGAGATATATTGAGATATAATATGGTGTTATGTATATATGCTGTCAGCAGAGGGCAGTGCTGACCATTTTAAATGCTGTAGTCTTCGTTGACCACAACAGGAGGATGAAGAGAAAACACATTTCTAAATTTAAAATGTAGCCTTTAAAAATATCTCTTGTCCTTTCAGTTTTTTGATTAAAAATACTAATTGAACAGATTTAAGATTTACACATTTAACTCAAGCCAAAAATCTTTTAGGGGCTAATAAAGACAAAGAAACAAAACAAGGTGTCCATCATTCCTAACTGTAATAAATTTCAGTAACTATTCTTCTTATTTTTTCTTGTTTAAGACAAAACAGTAAATGTAAGTCTAGCAGACATTTTCTGACCAATCAATTTTTTAGCTTTTTTTTTTCACTTTTCCTGCTATGGAGTGGCACACTGCCCAGAGCTGTTGTCTCTCTTACACTCATTGCTACCTGTGACTCAGAATTGGATTAAGAGGACCTGAGAATGTTATATTTTATTATTTGTTCCTCTTTTCTATTAGTTAAGGGATTGAAGGTTGGCCATTTTCTTCAGCTTCTGTATTTGTGTACTTTAGATTAACCCGAAGAGTGGCAGCTGCTGGTATTACTCTAATAACTACCAAGTTGCTACTTATTAATACCTTATTTTCAATCTGCAACACTGTACTCACCAAGGGGGTAAAGGTGTGTGGAGCAAGGATTCCTAGAGCTTTGTGCTTTATGGGGTTCTCAAATTATGAAAGGTGCCCGTTGTTTAAAACGAACCACTGTAACAGGAGATGAGAGATAAACATGGTCTGGGACTGGCAAGGGTCACAAACCAAAAAGACATGAGCCAGCACAGATAGAAGGGACCTGTTCACACCACCTTTGGATTCACTGTGCTAAAAAACCCTATTGGTGCAAAAGATGCCTGCAAAAATTTCAAAAACTTGAGAAAAATTTAACAACAAAATCACTTCATGACACACTGATGTGTAAGGCAAAAGCTGGCAAACATCATTAGACATGTGCGATTTGATTGGCTCGTCCATGGAGAAGAGTTCTGGCGGTCTGCAGCTTGACTTTCTTGGGCTGGTGGGTGTTCAACAATAGGACAAGATTTGAATGGAGCTTCTGTGGTCTTCCACATACAGCATCCAAGTGCGGATTTGTAGTAAAAGTACAGTAAATGCTCTGCTTGATGGTTAGTAGTACAAAGTGGTGTGGCATTTGTTTCTACTGGGTAGGGAGATCATGTCATGCAGTTATTTACAATAACTTTAAGGTTTTGATTGCACCCTTAACAACAATGAATAAAACAAGAGCAGAATAATGTCACCAATATGAAATGTAAAAATAACAAAACAAAGACATGATAGCATGTTAAGTTGCATCTTTTTCATCTGGAAATGACTACCAAAGATGGCAGTTCTTCTGGATAAGACCATTTCTGCCAGGAAGAGGTGAGTCCAGGTGGAAAGATGCCAGAAGTGTCTGCTGCAGAAAAGCCATCAATCTTCTGGTCCAGAGGAAGGGAAAGAGGAAAGAGAAGACGTTATCATAGAGTGCCAACCCTTGGAGCGGCAGACAAATACCATCACCAGAGCACATCAGGTCTGGTCAGGTTGGGGAGCATGCACTGGAACAGCGCATTGCTGCACCCACCACATGACAAAACAGCTCAGGATCCTGGTTGGCAACCTCCCAGGCAGACACATGGTTCAGCCCCACCCCCCGTAAATGACCATCTATCTGCCGTAGCAAGATGTTATGTGGGCATCCCCTTGGCCTGGTCCAGCCGCTTGGGCCCTCAACAATGAGGTTCCTGCGAGCCGGATCACCCACAGGGAATCATGCCACATGGCTGTAGTGCCGTGACTGATGCTCCCTCACAATAGAAGGGGAAAATTCATAACAGAATAAAAAAAAAGATTAAATACAGAAATGAACTGTACACATTTCAAAGCCCTAAATTCATAATGCATGGAGGTTTGCAACTTTATTAGCTTTGAGGGGTCAGGAAGATGGGGTGGTCACATATCAGTAATGCTCCTAGTAACACTATTGCCTTGCAACTCAGAACAGGTACTCCATACTTATATTTGAAACTAATAGCCTTTTGTTGGTTCTTTACCTCAAACAGCTGAAAAGGAAGGCAAAACTCACAGATAAAGTGAAGACCATCAGCCTTCCCAAAAAAGGACAGGACATACCCCCCAACACGGTCTGCTTTGTTGCAGGATGGGGCAACACTAAGAACAATGGGAAAGACAGCAAGGTGCTGAGAGAAGTGAACATGACGGTCCTGGACATTAACAAGTGTACAGCTGCAAAAAAATACAACTTGATGAATTCAGTGATCTGCACGAGTGGCGCTGGCATCAAGGGCACCTGTGATGTAAGTGAACCTCTTGCCCTTCCGTTCTGCCCTACGTTAGTTAGTTTAATTAAAAAAGGTTCTTAATGGTGATTTAAAATTTGTGCTATGGAAGATATTTTAAATGCGAAACCACCATCTCTGTTTCAGGGAGACTCTGGGGGTCCATTGGTCTGTCCAGTCAGCAAGAGAAAACAGGCAGCTGTGGGGATTGTATCTTTCCGTTATGCTGATAAGCAGCGGCGTTGCAAGGATCCTGGACGTATTAATATCTACACGAAGGTGACAGCATACCAGAAGTGGATTGACAAAAACCTCAGGGCTGAATCCCTTGTGTGATAAGCCCCCTATTTCACAGCCTGCCTCTTTGGAAATGGAGAGAGAGAGAGAGAGAGAGAGAGAGAAAGAGAGAGAGAGAGAGAGAGAGGGAGAGAGAGAGAGAGAGAGAGAGAGAGAGAGAGAGAGAGAGAGAGAGAGAGAGAGAGAAAGAGAGAGTATGGGAAGGGGCCACTTACCTGTCATTATAAAGTTTAAGCTTCTGCAATGAGATTTGAAGCCTTTGCTTCATTTTGCTGCTGTCAAATGTCTCAACCTTAATTCTTAGCACTCACCTACCAGCTGTACAGATGTTAGGTGGGCACTGCATCTCCCTAAAGATCAGAGCCCCTGATTAAAGAGTCATGAACTTGGAAGTGAGGTGTGCAGAGATTCCCTCCTGCCATTCTGACACACAAGTCACACAAATCAATGTTAGGTCCTTTGGATGAAGAAAAACAAATCACCAGGACCAGCTAGAATGTATCCTTAGATTAAGGAGATTAGTGAGTCCATAAACCACAGATGTGTGTTTTCAAAAATCCATGCTTGAGGGGTACTTTCCTACAGATTGTCTCATAAAAAGGTCATTGGACCGATCAGAATGGCTATTGGTCTGTAATCTTAACATTCAGTGAGAGTAAATCAATTGAAGCAATCGTTAAGGGAAAAATTGAGCATCACATGACGTATTAGCGAATAGTCAGCATGGGTTCAGATGTGGGAGAGTTTGTTTGACTACTTTGCTTTAATTTTGTGAAGAAGCATCATATATGATAAGGGAGGTGCTTGTGATATTATTATTTCCTGACTTTCAAAAGCATTTCATAAAGTGAAAGCTTAGTAATTAGTAATTACTGCTTTGCAGTAAGGAGACTGTGGAAGATTGTGGGTTCGCTTCCCGGTTCCTCCCTGTGTGGATAGCGCTTTAAGTACTGAGAAAAGCGCTATATAAATGTAATGGATTATTATTATTATTATTATTATTATTATTAACATCTTTTTGGTTTCTCCTATTCAACAATGAGATCAGAGAGAAATAAAATGGAGCCATGTTCCTTCATCTCAAGCTTCTTAGATTTTTTTCCTCAGAATAACCCAACCTGTATTCTTACAAAGATCTCCTCTTCAGTTTCAGCAATGTCACACAATGGGCTTGGATTGTTTTTCAGTTTGAAAGTATTTGCATTATGTGTTCACTAATATACAGTGAAATGTATGGACAGTTGCTTGTGGGAATAAAAGGGTTTACTATGATTGCAAAATTGTAGTTCTTGCTTCTCAATAACACTATCAGTTTGTGCTAATTTAAATTGCTGTGCTCCAATGAGGTCACATCCATTGTGGAAGTCAAAGAAGGCAGTGTGGTGTAGACTTTGGTCTTCAATCCATTAGGTTGTGTGTTCAAATCCCACTACTGACACCACTATGACGACAAGTAGGTCACTTCACCTGCCTGTGCTGCAATTGGAAAAACAAAAGATATGGCTCTGATTGTATCTCAGATGTTGTAAGTCTCCTTGGGTAAAGGCATCAGTTCAATAATAAGTAGGAAGTGTTGAAAGAGGTGAAAACAAGACTAGAAAGAGATCTCACTGAGCCTAACATGTTCAAACCAAATTTTAACTCCTTTGACCTCAGTTGTATCTCATGTCTCCTTTTTGTTTAAAGTTATCTATCCTAAGGAATTTCAGGAGAAACATTTGTGACAAAGTTGATTCTTAAATTAAACATAGTTGAGAATCTCTTTAAAGTCTCATGAGCTGGCAAAAGATTAACTTTTGAGTAGTAAAGTTTTCCTATCAGGTTCAGGGCACTGTGTTGTTGGTACAAAATTATCTTAAACACTAAGAACAAAGGGTTACTAAGAGGAATCTTATGAGACCTAGAAGATATTAGAAGTGGTGTCCTTCAGGGGTTAGTACTGGACCGCTGCTCTTCTCAACATATAGAAGTGATTTTGAAATGATTAAAAATTAACAAGCCAGTAAATCTTGCAGTTGACACAAAAGAAGGTGGAATGGCAGATAATATACGTAAACTCAAATGAATCAAATAGACCTGGCAGAGTATAGGATTGGGTAGAATTGTAGCACGTCAACTTTACTATAAGTTTTATATAAATATACAATAACCTACCAAACACACACAAGACGTTTTGGCTTGAATAAGAGAGTCTCTGCTGATGATCACAAGGTTGTAGGTGGAAGTAAGATGAGGTCATGTCTGCAAAGATGTATTGCAGGTTTTAAAGACATTGAAATTTGAATACAGCAAGTCCAGCTTGTTGTATCTAAAAATTCAATGTGATAATTGATGTTTGTTCATTCCAATGTCCCCCTAGTTAAGTCAACATCATTCTAAGGTCAGAATGATTCATTATTAGAGTGTTGGTAACAGAGTGAGTCATGTCCGTTGCTTTGTTAATAAACATTAATCAGGATGTTGAAACTTATCTCAGTAGGCAGCAATATGGACAAATTCGGTCAGTTTCAATGAATGGATAACATCTTTTAGTTTTAATTGCAATGTGCTTGCTAATTTACCATCACTTGTTCACTAATTTCCAGTCACCTTCCTGCCTTTTCCAGTCCATCTGAGCATAATATACAGTAGGTGGAAACTTTATAGCATTGTAAATATCATCAGAAATAAAAAAAAAATTAGGCTGGTTCTCTGCAATACACAAATGCCACCTGGCATTTAACATGCTTAACATGCCTAAAGCTCAACTGTATGGCCAAACTTAGAGAAATAAAACAAGAAAAATAAGCTTTAAACAGAACATCCTCTAAACCAGAACTTTTCTCTTGTTCAATATCAATTGTTCTCTATTTCTCTGTGAGCTATTTTGCTTTAAAATTTTACTAAACCTTTAAAAATGAAGATATTTGGTTTGTGGAATTATTTGGAATACACATCACACTATTGCCTGAGTCATCCTATGAAGCAAACTAAAAGTTGCAGAACTTTGGTAATTTGGGACAAATGCGGCTATGGTAAGGATACAGATGACGAAGAGGATGAGACCCTTCAAGCATGGTGCACAACTGCCTAAAATATTTCTTCAGTCCAAAGGCATCCTGATGGTGATGGTGAAGAACTTCTCTCTCTTTGTGTGTAGCATGCATCTCAACTTAAAGAGATAATTCCACGTGGCGTTAAAAGTGATTAAACAAATGACTGATAATCTTAAAACTGCTGCCATGTTTGCATTACAGGATTGTGTTCTTTTCCCAGGCTGATGCCCAGTCTGATTCTAATTACCACAGACTAATTCCTAGCAGTCTGGATTGTGTGTGTGTGTGTGTGTTCAACCTGCGATGGATTGGTGTCCACTCCAGAGACTGTTTCTGCCTTGTGCTCAATGCTTGCTGGGATGTGTTCCAGTTGCCTGGATAAGCGGGATTGGAAGATGGATATATTGAAATCAATACTCAACAGTTTGTACTTATATCAGTTAAAAGATGCGAAGCATTGCATAATGATTTTAACACAAGAGCTTGTTTGAATATTTCAGATTGTCCTGATTGCTGGCTGGTTAGGCTGGTCAGCCTTAGTCTCTATTGTAGTTCAGATCAGTTCAGTTGAACATTCACTAAAGAAATCTTCATTATGGCTTGTTTGCATCACCAAGCAGTTATGCAGAATGAGCTCACTGACGTCCCTCCACAAACTCCCCAGCATTGATTACTCAGATATCAAGTGAAGAGTCACCAGGACAATTTAAGCACTCTATTTAGTTTTGGATAATGCGCCTTTGTAAATCAATGAGTAAATGCCATGCCCTAACATGGACATCTCCTGGGATGCGGGCAAAAGATGACATTCAGTTAAAAAACTGACAAGAGCACATGGGGAATACACAAAAACAAAAGAAAGAGTGATCAGGCTCAAGCAGACATCCTTAAAGGTATAAAACAATAGCACTGCCCACTGTGCCACCCTGAAAACCAAGCCCTGCTCTGCACAATTACGCCTTCAGGCTGTCAGTGTCACGGTTTTCTACTCCCTGAGTTGCGGCGATTGAAGACAATACAAATTTTTCTTTGCATCTATAAACAAGACATTGTCAGAGTAAGCCAGAATGCTACAAGCTGATGCAACAAGAGAACAATCTGAATGGCTGAAGAACAAGAAATTCAACAGACAAGATGAAGTCCTGAAACTAGAACTTCACTTAGGAAAATTAGGAAGTATCCTGGCATAGGGAAGAAAGCCAAGACTCTCTAATTTTAAAATGAGAAGCTGGTCAACGGTCACAGGAAGTGTGGTCTCATGATACAGCTTGTTACTGACTCTACTGTCATCCATGTTGTGTCGAAAGGCTATGGTTGTGAAATAACTTGCAAAATGTGTTGTTCCAGTCACAAATATATAGCTGAAGGTCTGTTTAAATTTTACCAAACGATAAAAAAAAAAGTTTAGAAAGCTCAAAAAGGGCAAATATGGCAGTGAAGTTGGGGAATACTTAATCGATAAGCACATCTCAGAATTTGTTGTACCGTACAACACTTCAATATTTATCTCTATCAAAGGAACAGTTGATCCTTTACTGCACCTCCACTGGGTATCTTTATTCATCCATCCATTATCAGACTTGATTAATCTAGTTCAGGATTGAGGAAGGTCAAAATGAATCCCGCAAGCTTCATGTCCAAAGTATTAACCAACCCCAAATGGGACGCTAGTATCTTCATTCATTCTAAGGTGGCAGAGATCTAGTGCACCTCAGGGTGCAAGACAGGAGCCAAACCTGATATATCATAGGCTTCACTTGGACACACCTAGGCACAGGTCTTCACTCACTCACTCATTCACTCACATTTTGAAAAACATAAATCTTGTCTCTTGGAAGCAGAATGGAGTAATGATGGGAATTACTGCCTCACAACCTCAATGTCTTGGTCTGAAACCCCATCTGGTCTATGGAGTTTACTCATTTATTCTGCTCATTTGAGTTTGGTTTGAGATTTTGTGTTCCTTCTTCTGGCCAGAAATGGCTCAGGGTAAATTCACTGGTTACTCTAATTTGACATGGCATGAATGAGTGAGTGTGTTTTTATGTGTCTTGTCTTGGGTTGGCTCCTCTGTCAATGGGAAAATTGGGCATGGGAAGTGGCTGGTTGGACAGATGGATGATGGATTCTTAGATAGACAAATGGAATGTTGATGGATGGATCATAAATTAGAGTAGTGAATGGATAAATGGGTGGAGGAATGTATTGATGCACAGGCAGATTAATCATGAATGATGCAAAAGGTTAATATTTGAATGGACAGATGGCTGGATAGGATGGGACACATACACGAATGGATGGATAGATTGATACAAATTTAGATTGAAGATGGATGCATGGGTGGATGTACAGAGGGATATTTGGATGGTTTGAAAGATGGCTGAATACATAGATGAATGAATGAATGTGTGGATGGAGTACGGTGTGCATAAGAGGCAATGAAACAGGTATATAACTGGATAGGTGAATGAATGAATGGATGGTGATGGCTGAGAGCCGACTGCTCAACCCGGCCTGGACGGCCAAAGATGAGAAGGATGGGGGAAGGCTGCTAATGTGGGACCCTGCCTCCCCCAAGACGCCAGATGGCAAGTTCCCTGCGGCATAGCAGTGCCCTGGATTCCCTCAGGACACCGTGGGATTTGGAGTTCAGCTTCTCAGCCCTGCTAGATACTGTGGGTGTCACCAGGAGACACTGGCAGGGGACTTGGGGACTCGTATCTTTTCCATAGCCCGGAAGTATTATTGAGTCACGGGGACAGAAGCCCCGAAGTACTTCCGGGCTGAAGAAGAAAGCAAGTTCTCCATCTGACCCGGAAGTGCTGGAAAGTCATGTGAAAGGAAGAGGAGAAGCCCTTCCGGGTCAAGGACTATATAAAGGACTAATGGAGACCCATCAGGTGAGCGGGATTTGGGAGGTAGTAGGCCAAAGCTTGTTGGGAGGAGTGGAGGAGAGATTTGTGTGCTTTATTGTATTGTTGTTGTTATTATTATTATTACTTGGCTGTTTGTGGTGTCAGAGGTGCTTTTGGGCATGGAAAACCAGAAGAAAATAATTAAATACCTTCTTGGTGATTTTATCCTGTGTTCAGTGTGCCTATCTGTTGGGTTGAAAGAGGCAACAGCGACCTCTAGCGTCTTACAATTGATACATAGAAAAATGGAATAATGAATAACCCATATAAGGCTTTATAAGGCTTTTTCTTTTTGTAAATGAACAGACTGAATTAACAGGCCACTGGGGTCAGCTTTGCCCCCCATTATGAGACTGCACTCGGTTGCTCTTCTGTTCTTCTCTGCACTGATTCTTATTTTCAGGATGGCATCAAAAAAATCACACCATCTTGTCCTTGATGACTGAGCTTTCCATTTTAGTGTTGTGCCCTACTGCTTTTCATCATTCTGACCCCCCGAGTTCATCAAAGTAGCAAAGTATACACATTCCCAGAGAATCCACAGCCACTTCCAAGACAGTGGTGACCGTATGGCACATGTGCCAGGGCATCCAGGCCTATCAGTAACTACAGGATAACCTCCGTTCCAGATGCACTGACCATCTTCTGTGCATGGTTTGAGGCACAGGACGACATGGTGGTGAGGAAGACCACCCATCCTACCAATGACCAAGTACTGCATTTGACAATGGCCGATGTGAAGAAAACTCTATGTAGAGTCAACCCACGGAAGGCTGCTGGACCTGACCATATTCAATTCAATTCAATTCAATTCAATTTTATTTGTCATTCAGCAGAACATCCAAGATGTGCTGCAGAACGAAAATACGATGCACAAGACATTAATAAAAACACATAGTTAAAATCAGCCTACAATAAAATACTAAAATGCTTCATTTAAAAGACGAACGGCAGTAGGAAAAAAACTGTTTTTAAACCTGGTAGTTCTACATTTCAGGCTGCGGTACCTTCTGCTTGAGGGCATGAGGGAAAAGAGTTCAGAGGCAGGATAAGTAGGGTCTCTAGAAATCCTCACAGCTCTGGCCAGACAGCGTTGTTTTGCCAAATCTTGTACATTTGGCAACGGGGCTCCAACGATCCTCTCCGCAGCCCTCACCACTTTCCTCAGTGCTTTCCAGTCCGAAGCGCTGCAGCTCTCCTGCCACAGAGAGCTGCTACTGGTTAGCACGCTCTCTATGGTCCCTCTGTAAAAAGTGGTGAGGACTGACTTACTGAGATGGGCCCTCTTTAGCCTCCGCAGAAAGATCAAGCGCTGGTGAGCTTTCTTGATGACGGAGGAGGTGTGCAGGGACCAGGTGAGGTTGTTCGTCACATTAACTCCTAGGAACTTAGTAGACTGCACAATTTCCACAGCAGTGTTCTTAATGTAGACCGGGATGTGTATCAGCTGTTTCTTCCTGAAGTCGATCACCAGTTCTTTTTTTTTTTTGACATTCAGTATCAGATTGTTTTTATCACACCATTCCACAAATGACTTCACCTCCTCTCTGTAATCCCCCTTCCCGTCACCTTGAATGAGACCCACCACTGTTGTGTCGTCCGCATACTTAATAATTTGGTTTGTGCTGAACTTGGCACAACAATCGTGGGTCATGAGCGTGAAGAGGAGGGGACTTAGAACACACCCCTGTGAAAAACCTGTGCTCAAGAAGATGGTATCTGATTTATTCTTTCCTACCCGTACGTACTGTGGCCTATCCATTAGAAAGTCCAATATCCAGTTTTGCAGAGGTATGCCCAGTCCCAATGGGCCCAGTTTGCTAGATCCTTGGAGGGTGCTCAGAGAATGTGCAGACCAGTTCTTACCGACATCTTCAACATCTCCCTGAGCAATGCCATTGTTCCATCGTGCTTCAAGACTACTGTCATCGTTCCTGTTCTAAAGAAGTTCTCAGTGTCTTAACTCAATGACTGCACTCACACCCATCATCATGAAATGACTTGAGGCTCATCATGAGGCACATTAAGAGCCTGCTGTTTGTATTACTAATCGCTGAGCTCCCTCCATTTGGATACGTGCCTCCTTTGCCTGTGCTGTGTCAAAAGTGCGTTGTGGGCGCGCTCGTTCATTGTGTTTATCCATACGGGCTCGTTTTGTATTTCCGTTAGTTGAGCTCTTTCATTGTGGAGCCGTGATGTTTTTGCTTCTGGTGTGTGTGAAGCGCGTTGTGGGAGCCTCCTGGCACAGTGGAGTAGAGCAAGTGTAGTTTACAGGTTGTGTTGTTTGGGCGCCACCTACTGACTCTGGAAAGCCGCTGTGTTTGACTCTGGGGCATCGCGCCGCAGTGCGCATGTGCTTCGATGTGTCCGCCGTGTCCGCTGTGCATAAATTAACTGTCGTTTAGTAATATAGATAATAATAATAATTATTGTAGGCTCCACACAGCTTCTTGCAATGTACTCAACAGGGTTCAGTGACCAATACTGCTTCAAGGATTGCCGGTCAAATATTCAACGCTCCGTTTTTCCAAAGGTCCTCTATTCCAGCTGAGTTCTTTCTGGTCTCTCTGTGTATGTTATACAGTGTCATCTGCCCAGGTGAGTGCTCCACTCATCGTTATTGTCATTATTAAGAGATAATTATTAGTTATATGGTCAATATTGTGAAATGTATTCAATATAGTGAAATATTTACTTTACTTACAAGCAAACTCCACTGTCATGTTTGACCAGAGTCTCAACCCAGGTTTAAATGTATATTATTGTGATCTTCGAAGTACCATTATTGTAGATATGTTTGCAATATTGTTTTTTCATTAATGAATTATTACCTATGCATTTTGTTAAATTTTATGCTTGAGTGTTTAGATATGTGCCTTGTCCCCTTTATATAGAGTTATATACTGTAAATGCCATGATATTCAACAACTGCAGGACCACCCTTTGACTTTTTATTCCAGGCAGAGATTCAGGTCCTCTAGATCACATTAACCTGTCAGCCTCCTCCTGGATGAATTGAGGGTGAGAATGGTATAAATTCAGAGCTCAGCACAAAATGTTTTACGTCACTACAGAGGCAGAGAACACAGAGGCTACTCTTGTTTGACAACTGAATTTAATGAAGCTGCAAAGCGATTAGGACTGCTCTGCTTAGGGCCCTTTGCTGATGGAAAGCACCACCTTTAGCCCATAGTGAGCTCTTTCTTTCTCTTTCTCTCTTCAGTGATTGCCGGGTGACAGATGAGGGCACATTGCTGCTGAATGGCTCATCTTCAGATCACTCTGCAGCAATAGCACTGAATTTCATTTTAATCCATGGCCAAAACATGCAGATATTAGTGTAGACATCCTCACGGTTAGGATTTTCACATTCAGCAGTATTCCTCAAAGACACGATGCCCACAGCTAAAGGCTCATTCCATCCGTTTCTACAGACAAGCGGGCCACCCGAGTCTCCCTAAAAGAAACAAGATTGAGAACAGTCGTTGGCTCTGCCCTTTTTCAAGCACTCAGGAATCATTAATAAAGAAACAGAAGAGCGTAGAGGTGGCTTTCACACTCTGCAAGATACACTTACATTACAAGCCCCCTTGATTCCAGAGCCCCTTGCACAGATTACTGTCCACATCAGGTTGTTGAATTGTTCATATTGGCAGATGTTCAGGATGGTCACGTCCACTTCTCTGAGCACATCACTGCCTGGTCCACCAGTGAAAGTACGACCCCATCCTGCCACCGAGCAGGGCATTCCAGGCAAGTTGTCTGCACAATCTGTTGAAAGTTTGATGGGCTGCACCTCCGGCGTTATCATGACATTCCGTTCCAGCTGTTCCAAACAAAAATTACAGTCAGTAGTATAAAGATTAAGAAATAAAAGAAATATCTTATCTAATCTGTAGACAGAGTTATTGTAACATCTTGACTACAACCACCATCTTAACTATATTGGCTATGATACTAAATGTCTCAAGTGCAGGTGTTCTTCACTAGCCCATTGATACACTGTCCCCATCTCATCAGCATCAACAAAACGATCCTGGACATATACCCAGAAACACAAGGACAATAAGTCACTGCTAACATCGCTTGACTAGCTACAATACCATCTTCAAAATCTTCAACAGCTTCTCAGTCCTCATATTTGATTCAGGTACATTTATGTTGGGATATTTCTTTGGGGGTAGAGGTAAAACAGAAGAAAGTGAGTTCCCTCCACTCCACCTTTGAAACCCTTTGTATTGAACTGAACAGGATGGTGGTGGATTTAGAGGCCTGAATTTGTGACTAGAGAACCTTTTAACAGGCAATAATTATACTCTGGTTTTTAGGTTGAACTTGGACAACCAGAAAGAGCAGGCATTGAAATAAAAAAGAAATGTGAACACTGGATACCTAGAACTCAAACACTTCCAAACTGATGCATAAATCATTTCTACTTACCAAGGAAGTATTTAAATGAAAAATAAAACAGTGTCAAATCATTACATCCCAGGCAAGTCATGTTGCCTGCTTATGCTTTAATAGTTAGAATACAGAACTGACGGCTCAATACACCAAAAAAGCTCAGAGTGACAAATGTGTACAGCAACATAATATTTAAATAATATTTAGACATTTAATGTAACAAAAAACCCCTTACTGATAAAAAGAACACTTACAATCAAGTAAACCCCCTTGATAATAATAAATATTTAAGAGATAATCCCCATTCGGTTTAATGTAATTTCCCTATTACATGTACAGTACACGTATACATACTGTATAATTTCACTTAGGATATTTAAATGAATAATGCTTTTACCATTTGAAAGATAGTTTTATTTACTGGAAAGATTTTTTTATTAATAAAAATGTTGTAAAACAAAACTGACAATTGAAAAGATGTAATGTGAAGAGAAACATTATACTGTACACACATGGAGTGAAATTTGTGAATTGTGAATTTCCCCTTGGGATTAATAAAGTAGGGCGGCATGGTGGCGCAGTGGGTAGCGCTGCTGCCTCGCAGTTGGGAGATCTGGGGACCTGGGTTCGATTCCCGGGTCCTCCCTGCGTGGAGTTTGCATGTTCTCCCCGTGTCTGCGTGGGTGTGGGTGTGTGTGTGTTTGTGTGTGTCCTGCGGTGGGTTGGCACCCTGCCCAGGATTGGTTCCTGCCATGTGCCCTGTGTTGGCTGGGATTGGCTCCAGCAGACCCCCGTGACCCTGTGTTCGGATTCAGCGGGTTGGAAAATGGATGGATGGATGGATTAATAAAGTATCTATCTATCTATCTATCTATCTATCTATCTATCTATCTATCTATCTATCTATCTATCTATCTATCTATCTATCTATCTATCTATCTATCTAAAGCAAGTAAATATAAGTCTAACTGAACTGGGCCTTTATAGTGCCACATTATGTGAAATCTGCACTGGGAAGTCTCAAATGCTGCCCATATGCTGGAATATCTTGACTTGGACACCTCTAGCTCTGGACTGGGAGTTTCAACACAGGGTGCAAAAACTTACAACTAATAACATTTAAACAGGGCTCCTGATTCAGCATCTGAGAAAATGCCCCCAGATATATCTAAGGACCCAGCAGACATAAGAGACTTTGGTTTTCATTACTTTGGACAGCGTTGTTTTTATTCACATATGGAGACTAATTTCTGAAGGCCCGAGTGTATATTAATGTTTTTCTGATCACAGAATCCATTTTTTATATTAATATTTCATTTTATTTTTGTTTTCTTATAGCTAGAAATATTTTGTGTCTTTTCCAAATTGCCATTTTTACTCACAAACTTTGTCATTTTGATTTCAAGGAAAATTGACAGGAAGTCTATGTAAAGATGCCCTCACCTCTGGTTCCCCATCAGCCTTCAAGATAGAATGATGCCAGTCTCACAGTGACTACGCAAACTAAAGTTTTGAGGCAAATCTCACCTCTCATGGGAACATGGTGAGTGTGCACAGCTTCAGAGTTGATTAGCACATGTAAGTAAGAATATCACTGTACCCTGTGACAATAATGCACCTATAAAACCTGTAAAACCATTGTAAAGGTGTGGCAACATGATATACTGTTATTTATAGTGCCTTTCAAAAGGGTGAACTTTGATGTATGATTATGTTGATATATACATGCATCTGCCAAACAGTACATTTTAAAAAGGTTTTAAGTTATAAAGGATAGGAAAATGAAGTAGGGGAAATGTCCAAGTGGTGTATCATGGACAGTAAGTGGGGTTCTGCTAACATCTCAATGTTTGATGGGATGCTCACCTGCAGCAACATGATATCATTTCGGTAGTTCCGAGAATTATAAAATTCGTGGGGGAACATCCTGCTCACAGCTATATCCTGCCTGGAAGCTTCATACGTCCTGAAGTTATGACCACCTAGTTGTGCTATGATCCTCCTATAGTTGAAAGTGGTGAAAGGAGGAAGAAAATAGGAGAAATTAATCCAGCCACCAACAGAGATCCTGAACCAAGTAGTCTCCCTATGAAGAGCTCTTCATCAGGATACCTCCAGATATGCCCTCCCAAACCCATTGGTATCTTTTTCTTAATTACAAAATAAAACGAGGCATGTACAGTTAAACAAAAAGTATGATAAATGCACATTTTAAAGCATTGTCAATTTTTCCATTTCCACACAACACCCCTGTTGAATCCCTTTAAATATTTTCTGACATCAAAGTCAAGTTTATTATATCAGCTGCACATTCCCAGGAGTCAGAGAGCCACATTACATTCCATCAGAATACTATTCATCTGCAAAGGCTTACATAACTGTGGCACAGTCTTTGTTTTCAGAATGGTCAAATGACTTGCCTTGGGCTGTACAGCAGAGTTTAAGGATACTGGACACAATGGTCAATATGGAAGATTCTACGGCAATCTCCCAGAATGCATGTCTGTGTTCTTACCCATTACCCACCAAACATTTGTAATTACATATGTCTGTTACTGCATATGCTTTTAAGTTTTCTGATTAGTAAATAGTAAATCATATCACAAGTATTAAAAGGTATAACCCTTTTTCTCTGTGGACACTCACTGGAAACGTGGTCTCTGTGGTTCACATTCTGAGTAGACTCAAATGAAAGAACAGCAGGACCATTTATCAAAACACTTTTATGTTCACATTCTGTAGTACAGGTTAACAAATACCCAACCATCAACTTATTTTTTTTAACTTGCACACAAAGACTTTCAGCATACTAAATATTTTTCAAAATATAGGCAAGTCAAGCAAATAGTCCTTAATTTTATTATGTTAAATAACAGCATCCAGAAGGCCTTTATGTTTGAAGTTTTTTGGCTCTAGTAAAAGAAAAAATAAAGCTGAGATTCAGAATTTATGAACCTGATGTACTTAATGTGAACATAAAAAATTACACATGACCTGGAAGCTCTTTAGTTTGAATATGTTCATAATTTAGGGTGACCAAGCGTCCTCTTTTGCCCGGACATGTCCACTTTTTACGTCCTGTCCGGGGCGTCCTGGCGGGTTTTATAAATTCACGAAAATGTCCGGTTTTTCATAGCACCATTACGCATGTACGTAAATTGACTGGCGTTTTGCACACAATACTAGGGTACTACTTTTTTGCGTGACGTAATTACCGGGAGGCTGCCTTGTGGGCAGGTCTGCGCCGCGCGCGCAAACACACAGACACAGACAGGGAGCAGTGCAGACAGGGATCAGAGCAGAGAGTGAAGCAGTATAGCAGGGAAAATGCCGAAGCGTAAGTGCAGCTTCACCGATGAACTGCAAAGAAAATTTCCCACATACTGTCCCGGTCGGGACAAGTGGGAGACGGAGTGCACCGTGTGCAAAGCCGGTACATATGTCTCGGTATCCAATAAAGGTGCTGGGGATCTGAAAGCCCACATGGACACCGAGAAACATAAAAAAGCTGTGCGAGGTGAGACTAGTTCATCTGCAAAGTTGACAGAGTTTTTTGTCAGACCAGGAAAAACAGAGGATGATGTAAATGCAGCAGAAGGTGCAATGGCTTTTCATACAGTGAAACATCACAACAGTTACAGGTCCATGGATTGCACCAGTACTTTGCTTAAAAAGGCATTTCCTGACTCTGACATTGCAAAAAAGTTTAGTAGTGCTCGCACCAAGACCGAAGCCATCGTCAATGGTGCTATAGCCCCCCACTCTGTTGAAAGCACTCATGAAGCACTCAAAGAAATCCAGTACTGTGGTGTTTCCACAGACGGGAGTAACCACGGAGCAGTGAAAATATTCCCAGTCATAATCCAGTATTTTGACTGGAAGAAGGGTGGCGTGGAAACAAAATTGATTGAAGTTAAAGACACACCCAATGAGACAGCAGAAACCATTGCAAAATATCTCACAGAAACCCTGGCAAAAAACAATCTGTCAGAAAAATGCATTGCATTTACTGGAGACAATTGCAACACAAATTTTGGAGGAATCCGATGTGATGAAGCTGGAAATAATGTGTTTGCAAATTTGAAGAGTTTACTGCAAAACAAGACTCTGATCGGTGTGGGTTGCCCAGCACACATATTGAATAATTGTGCACACCATGGGGCAGGCACAATAGAAATTGACATTGAGAATATCATATTCAAAATCTACCAGTACTTTCACATTTACACTGTGTGCACTGAGAGCCTGAAGGAGTATTGTGATTTTGTTGAGATTGATTACAGAAGGATGCTCTCTCACAGCAAGACAAGGTGGCTGTCATTGTTCCCAAGCATTGAGAGGATGTTACAAATGTTTCCAGCTTTAAAGGCATATTTTCTGTCTCAGCAAAAGCCACCCATAGCACTCAAGAGTTTTTTTGAAAATGATTTTGCTGAAATCTACCTTTGGCACATGCACACACTCATGTCTGTGTTCCACACCCACATTCAAGAAATGGAACAGGAGAACATGTCCATTATGGAAGTGAAGAAGATATTAAACAATATACATACCATTCTTCTTCAACGCAAGAGCAACAACTTCATGTCCCTTAAAGTTAAGGGACTACTGGCACAGAAGCGCAAAGATGGACTTGACAAAGGCTGTGACCAGTTTTGTGCAGATGTGCATGGCATGTACAGTGCATGTCTGGAGTATCTGGAGAAGTGGATTACTCCCATGGAAGAGTTCTCAACATTCATGTGGATGGATCTGAGTGAGCCACCAAACTGGAATGATGTGGAGGCATGCATCAATTACCTTGGAGAGAAGGGGGTGGCAGCTGATGATGTTAAGTATTTTGACCAGGTCACCAATCTGAGGAAATTCACAGAAACGTGCAACCATGATGAGGAGTTCAGTGGCCTGCAGGTACACCAGAAGTGGACCAAATATTTTGAAAAGGCAAAAAGCATTGCATGTTACTCAGAGCTACTGACAATTGCACAGTTTGTCTTTGCACTTCCCTCTCACAATGCAAATGTTGAGAGGGTTTTTTCACTAATGCAAAGCCAGTGGACCAAGGAGAGGAACCAGCTCTCTGTAGAGTCACTAAAGGGGATTCTACTAGTTCAGTACAACTTCAAAGATATGTCTTGCAAAGACTTTCATGCTTATTTGTTAAGCTATCAAAAACTGCTAGGAAAGATCAGCTCTACAGCAAAATATGGATGGACTGACAAGGAGGATGAAGAAGAGAAGCAGGATGAAGAAGAAAACTAAAGATGAAAAGTCTAGATTCTTTTTGCTTAAGTTTTTTTGTCTTTGTGAGACTCTTCTGTTATCTATTTTATTACATTTAAGAGATATATTGTTGAAGCTGGAACAGAATAGTTCATATTTAGAACAATATTTAATTATTTATTTGAAGAGTCTAAGAGAGCTATTATTTTGTTATAAGTTTTTACAGATTTCATTTTATTTTATTACAGAGGTTAATTCTGCACCATTGAAGTATAATAAATAATGTTCATCAACCACCAAGAAGCTTGTCTGAATTCGTCTGGAGGCCGTGCCGATCGTCCTCTTTTTTGGAAATCAAAATATGGTCACCCTATCATAATTACAGCAGGTTTGATATAATATGATGAATTTGTCATTCACTGTCAAAATATTTGTAATTGGTGAGTATTCTTTTAATAAATAGGCCTTAAATAACCCAGACACAAGGGATGCACAAACCAGTGTGCTTCTTCGTGCCAGTCCCAAGCCCGGATAAATGGGGAGTGTTACTTCAGGAAGAGCATCCCATGTAAAATTTTGCCAGATCAATATACAGAAAATAAAACAGATTTCCATACCAGATCGGTCGGAGCCCGGATTAACAACAGCCGCCAATAGTTCTGTTATCCAGCAGTGTGCTGGCGGAAATTGGGCTACTGTTGGCCAAAGAAGGAGAAGAAGATGGGGGAGACGTGTCCGGAGGCAGGAGGAGAGGAGGAAGGTAAAGAGAGTGGACCTGAGGGTAGGAACTTTGAATGTTGGCAGTAAGAGAAAGAAGACTAAAGAAAAGGAGTATGATGAGTTGCATGAGAGGTTGGACATTAAAGAGGGAGAAAAGGCTAGACAGAGGGGCCAAGCTGGCAAAGATGTGCAGCAGGTTAAGGTGATAAAGGGTGAAGATGGAAACTCACAAGCAAGGAGAGTGTGTTGAGCAGATGGAAAGAGTACTTTGAGAGGCTGATGAATGAAAAGAATGAGAGAGAGTGAAGGTTGGATGATGTGGCTACAATGAATCAGGAAGTGCAATGGATTAGCAAGGAGGAAATGAGGACAGCTATGAAGAGGATGAAGAATGGAAAAGCCATTGGTCCAGATGACATACCTGTGGAAGCATGGAAGTGTTCAGGAGAGATGTCAGTGGAGCTTCTAACTTGATTGTTTAATGGAATCTTGGAAAGTGAGAGGATGCCTGAGGAGTGGAGAAGAACTGTACTGGTACCGATTTGTAAGAATAAGGGGGATATTCAGAGATGTAGTAACTACAGGGGGATAAAATTGATGAGCCACAGCATAAAGTTATGGGAAAGAGTAGTGGAAGCTAGGTTAAGAAGTGAGGTGATGATTAGTGAACAGCAGTATGGTTTAATGTCAGGAAAGAGCACAACAGATGCAATGTTTGCTCCGAGGGTGTTGATGGAGAAGGCCAGAAGGAGTTGCATTGTGTTTTTGTGGACCTGGAGAAAGCATATGACAGGGTGCCTCGAGAAGAGTTGTGGTATTGTATGAGGAAGTCAAGAGTGGCAGAGAAGTACATAAGAGTTGTACAGGATTGTATAGGTGGGATTATATCAGGGATCAGCTCTGAGCCCTTTCTTATTTGCAATGGTGATGGACAGGTTGACAGACGAGATTAGACAGGAGTCCTCGAGGACTATGGTGTTTGCTGATGACATTGTAATCTGTAGCGAGAGTAGGGAGCAGATGGAGGAGACCCTGGAGAGGTGGAGATATGCTCTAGAGAGGAGAGAAATGAAGGTCAGTAGGAAGAAGACAGAATACATGTGTGTGAATGAGAGGAAGGTCAGTGGAATGGTGAGGATGTAGGGAGTAGAGCTGGTGAAGGTGGAGGAGTTTAAATACTTGGGATCAACAGTGCAGAGTAATAGGAATTGTGGAAGAGAGGTGAAAAAGAGAGTGCAGGCAGGATGGAATGGGTGGAGAAGAGTGTCAGGAGTGATTTGTGACAGATGGGTATCAGCATTGGATTGGCATTGGGTGTGATGAGGATGGACACATTTGGAAATAAGTATATTAAAGGATCTGCTCAAGTCAGACAGTTTAGACAAAACTAGAGAGGCAAGATGGCATTGGTTTGGACATATGCAGAGGAGAGATGCTGGTTATATTGGGTAAAGGATGCTAAGGATAGAGCTGTCAGACAAGAGGAAAAGAGGAAGGCCTAAGAGAAGATTTATGGATGTGGCAACCCCTAACGGGAGCAGCCAAAAGAAGAAGTAGAAGTTATACCTTGAATGAAATGTAACACACGTGAAGTTAGGCTGCCTAGCCTTTGAGGTTTTATCCTGAAACATACCCTAAGGAATGGCGCTTGGCCTCTGAGGTTGTACTGCATGTGAACTGTTATTCATGTAACAGACAGTATGAAAGCTACTTGGCCCATGAAGTTCTTTAATAAACCACATGCTAATTAAACAGTGCTTAACCCTTGAGGTTACACATAAAGGGATATTGTTAGCCATTGTCATATTTATTTTTTAATAAATTAATAAATAATACCTTTCTGAAATCTAATAAATAAGAATATATACCCTAAAGCTTTGTAAATGATAGTAAGTCAGTGCTACCTCACAATAACTTATTATCAGTTCATAACTTACAGTACAACAAATCCATCCATCCATTATCCAACTCACTATATCCTAACTATAGGGTCACAGGGGGTCTGCTGGAGCCATTCCCAGCCAAAACAGGGTGCAAGACAGGAAACAAACCCCAGGCAGGGTGCCAGCCCACTGCGGGGTGCACACACACAGAACAATTTAGAATCGCCGATGTACCTAACCTGCATGTCTTTGGACTGTGGGAGGAAGCCCATGCAGACACAGGGAGAACATTCAAACTCCATGCAGGGAGGACCCGGGAAGCGAACCTGGGTCTCCTAAGTGTGAGGCAACAGCACTACCCACTGCACCACCCAAAGCTTACAGCACTTAGGGTTCCCAGGTGATCTCCCATCCAAGTACTGACTGAGCCTGAGCATGCTTTGCTTCCGAGATCAGACGAGATTGGCGCACTCACACTGGTGTGGCCGTAAGCTCAAAAATACATACATAAATAAATATGTTACTGTGTTATATTACAGAAGTATTGCCTTTTTTCGCAAAGATGTTCGCTGCTGCTGCCGGATTAACAGTATGCACACATGCACCTCACCAACTTCTACACAATATACAGCGTTCATTCAAGTGAACAAAAATGAAGAAAAGTTATAAGTATACATTTAATTGTATCTGTGCTGAGGGGTGAATTTAATAGATCCAGTTTTGGGTCACAAGGAGCCAGTAATCATTTCAGTAACACTGGGTGTATAGGACAAGACGTCGATGGGCTCTAGCAGCACAAAGACACGATCAAAATGTGCAGTAAGTGTTGTGCCTGTGCCCCCATCTCTGTTTCTCAGAGAGCTGCATTTTGGTTTCTCCAGGTATGCCCACCCTCTCAGATAGGTCTCTCAACCATTTGTGGAGCATGTCCCTCTCAGGTGTAGACCCAGGGGCGCTACAGTATTTCTAAAAGACAAGGATATGATATGATTTGCCTGCGTTTTTGGTCAGTTTCATCAAGGTTCAGGGGTTTTGGATATAATAACAAATGAAAAAAGTAAGAAAATGTAGTGCAAAAGTAATGCGCTGTTTGTAATGCATTAGATTTTAAAAGAAGTAACTGTTTAACATATTTAGTAACTTTTTTTTGGAAGTAATGGGTAACTTAACTGAGTTACTGTTAAAAGGAACGTTCTCCAAAACTGGTGATGGGCAACTGAAAGTCAATGACAAACAGCAGCTCAACAGCCATTTTGGCATGCATATATGGATGTTCTCCTTTTGTTTGCTGGCTTCCTTTTGAGTATATATGCACTTATATTTTGGTCAATAAAGGCAGCATATTGAATCTGTTGCCTTTTCTCTGATATTCCAGCCTTCTTTATAACACTGTTAAGAAACTTACTCTCCTTGGCAATGAGCAGCTGTCAGCAGGATATTCTCGGTAATGAGGAACGCACCGCAGCTGCTCCTTTGGTTTCCCGTAGTAATTAACAGTCAGGCCATGTAGGGACGGCTGTGGGGGGCGGCTTCAACTCCATCGATAATCTTGGATCCAGAGACACCTGGAAGAGAATATAAGGTAAAGAAACATGTTGGGACTGAATAGAAATCCCAAAGCATCAGCCTCAAAACACACTGTAAATCGATAAAATACAAGATCATTTAAAAATGAATAAATCTCACTAGACCTTTTCATTTTCCTGAAATATAAGCATGGAGTTGCAAACTTTGACATTGGTACAGCCAGAAACTATTGCTTAACAAAAAAATAACACTCTCCAACCTGCTTAATCCACTTTAGGGTCATGACGAGCTGGAGCCTATTTCAGTAGCATTGGGTGAAAGGCAGGGACCAGTTCTAGACAGGGCACCAGTTCACCATGGTGCTCAAATTGACACACTCACACAGGGCCAATTTAGAGTTTCCAGTTTACATAACATGAACAGCTGGGAATGTGAAACCATAATAATAGCTGGGAATCAAGAAAACCAGAGTACATGGTGGAAAATCCACAGGGAGAACAGGCCCACTCTTCATGGAATGTCAACCGGGTGTGCAATGAGAACCCAGGATGCTTAATCAGTGCTACCATTTTTGTTACCTTCATCACCAGCCAATTTAGAGTTGCCAGCTTACCTAACATGAAAAGCTAAGAATGTTTCAAGAAAACCAGAGTACTTGGTGGAAAATCCACATAGCCACGGGGAGAACATGTTCACTCTTCACAGAATGTCACCGGGTGTGCATGAGGACATAGGATGCTGAATCAGTGCCACCATTTTTGTTACCTTCATCACCGTTCAGTCTGTGCACACTTCATTTAGTTTAGAAAAAGATTAATATAATGTCACAAACGATGTTCTTAGATCTGGATAATCCAGTGCAAGGTGATGGGAGGTCAGAGCCTATACAAGCAGCAAGACAGGAGAAAACCTAAAAATGAAGGGCTGGTCAAAAATAATAATAGCAACATATTGCTAATGTTGGTAATATTAATAGCTCAGTATCATATTGTTCAGTGCTGTTGCCTCCCTTCCCCAGAGACGATCTTTAAATATCTGACTTTGTGGAGTCTGCACATCTCCTTATGCCTGTATCTCTTTTTACAATATACTTCGATTTCATCTCAGCTGTTTAGTCACATGCTAGGCTTTCTCTTATTTGTTGTCAATGTTCATCCCATATCATTTATATTATAATTACATAATTGATCTAAGGAAGGAGTTTGTAGCCTTTTATGCCCTGGTCATTTTCTAGCCATGGCCCTTTGTCTTGATAGGCATTACTGGCCAGTGCCATCTTACTGGCCAGGGTCCTCTGTCCCTTCAGCCACTTACTGCTTAGAGTACTATGTCCTCCCTGGACACTTACTGGCTATAACTCTCTGGACACTTTGTAACTTTCTGACCGGGGCCCTCTGTACACCTGACCACTTACCAGCTTTGGTTCTTGGGACCCTAGTTGTTTACTAGCCAGAATCCTCTTTTCCATTGGTCACATACAGACTAGCACCATCTGTTACTTTCTCATTTTTTGGCCAAGGCCAAATATATATCTCTCCAGTCTCTGAGTGACTGCAGACCTTTATCTTCCCTGGACACTTACCAGCCAGATCTCTCTCTGTACCCTTTCTGGCCTGGGTACTGTGTCCACCTGGCTACTTACACACCAGGACCTTTGGTGCCCTTTGTCAATTACTAGCCAGGGTCCTCTGCCCCTCCAATTAGTTATCAACAAGAGTCCTGCAGATTTTCATTCTAACCATTTTGTAATCATTTTGCTACTAATTAACTCCTTTTGCCTTCATTTTATTTTACTTGCTATTTAAGACTCAGACCCCTTAATTATTATTTTTGTTCCTTAATTAGCATTCAAACAATAATGAGATGCAAATGGAGTCAACACATGACCAGCAACCTGTGTTCATCATTCATTACCTGAATATAAGCAAAGGTGAAGGTCTCATTCATTTTGATCTGCTCATGTGAACTAAACATTTTGACTGTGTTCTCAGAAAAAGAAAATCAACAATTTTGGAAACTTTGCCTTGGCAGAATGAGAGCACCAACAATCCATAAAATTCAATAACAGGTTTAATTAACAACAAGAATTGGCTTCTAATTAAGAAATTGTTTGGAGATGAAATTGGTTTGATGTTGAGGCCCTGTCTTGGCTAAGGTCATCTGTTGGGTCACTTTAAATCTCATTTCTGTTTGGGTGCCGTTAAAGGAAGAAAATGAAACAATTCAGAGGACAGAATCTACAAAAAACAAATCTTGGTTACTTTCTGTCCAGGGTGCTTTGTCTTCTTGGCCACCAACATTTCAAGGCCTTTGGCACCCATAGTCATCTACTGGCCTCTTAATCTCCAGTGACATAGTGACTAGAGTCCTCTGTCCTCCCTGAAAACATACTGGCCAGATCACTCTGTACCCCTTACTGGCCATCAAACATTTTCCCACTTACTCACGTACCATACAGCATACTCTGCCCCCCCTCCAGTCACTCACCGGCTATGCCGAAGCAGACAACGGTGATGGCAGTCCAGTACACACCCAGCATGGCTTCTCTGTTCATCTCTACTACGTCTCCTCAGATCAGACCCTTTTATTAATTTTGTTTCTAGGCTGGGGTAAAAGGAGGGGTTAGCCACATGAAATCAACCACAAACCACTGGTAAGTCAATTAAAGCTGGAAATGACTTGACAAATGTTTTTTCTGACCAATTTCCTTTTATAACTCTAGAATTAAATCAAGTAGAATGTCAGGTGACATGGTGCATGTTACAAATTTATCTGATCAGTTCACACTCCAAAGGAGTTTGCTGCTGGGAAAAATAATGAGAAGGTGCATTAAAGGTGGATGTGCTTTAGTTCATGTGGTCACTTTAGAATTTTAGGTTTATTTAGAGGGACCAGTAAGAACTGGTTTAGATGGGTTTGCTGAGCAAGTTTAATGGGGCAGCACTACAATGTCTTACAAATTTATTAGCAACCTGTGGCACAGCATCAAAATTATGTTGCGGCATAGTTCAAGGAAAATTAATAAAACTATTTGTAAAGCTTTGAGTGTTCCCAGAAGCACACTTACCTCAGAAATTAAGGAATGGAGGAACTTTGAAATCAGCAGGGGCCTCATGCATAATGCCTTGCTTAGAATTCACACTAAAACATGGTGTATGGACAAAAGCGGAAATGTGCATAAGCACAAAAAAAATCCAGATGCATAAATCTGTGTGTACGTCGACTTCCACGTTCATTCCGCTCAATAAATCTCGGTCAGCGTGAAAAGTAACACACGTGCACGTGCCTGCTGCCATTCCCCAACTCCTCCCTGAATTACGCCTCTTTGAATATGCAAATCAGTATAAATAGCCCTTAAGCTCAGCGTTCTGTGAAAAGACAATGGCAAAAGCACGGGGGGAAATAGAAGAATTTCAGCAAATACCAAGTGGAGGAAAGGGAAAATGTACTATTTGTTGGTTTAAGCAGTGAAATAAACAACAAAAGGAAGTTGATCAAGTAACAGAGTGACGGAGAAACTCGAAAGTTCAAGTTCAGAAAGTCACAACGTTTCCAAAATAAATAAGAAGTGGTCACATATTAAAGGCGAAAAGGTGAGTCGTAGCCCACCATATGAGTGTCATATGGAAGCACATTAGGGTACAGAGAAAAGAAAAACAAAATAGGGACACAGTGAGAAAAAATGTGAAAATATCAACTTGAAATTTCCATTTTAATCATGTACTTTATTTTGTCATCAAAGAAAAACGTCATAAACTTCATCTTAAAATCGTTTAATTTACTAGTTTCTCGGATTCCATCATAACTAAAGTAACATGTTAAATGCTTCTTTCTATGTGTTCTTCTACAGTATGTGCTCTATGTGTGTGAATCACTACGTACTTCTTAAACAGGCTTTCTCTTACACCAACAGGATATAGAATACATTACATTCATGATATTACAGCTCTCTGAACAATTTAAATATTACGATGTATACTTGATATCATTTTCATAATGATAGGAATTAAAGCATGTTATTAAACATGGGGACACGGTGGCGCAGTACTAGTGATGAGCTGGCGCCCTGTCTAGAGATTGTTCCTGCCTCCCGCAAGATGCTTGCTGCGCTGTGCGCGACCTTCGATGAAATAATTTATTGCAGCAGTACTGTCTCTTTCAAACGTACTAACCTCCAATTCCTGTCCTTCCTTTTCTTTCTTCAGGTAACCAATTGGCGCACGATCAGCTCTGTAATAGATGCCAAGCCATCTATGAGCTTAGAACACCGATTCTTTAAAACTTTTATGAAACATTGAAATATCTTGATAGTACATGTTAAATTATTCCATCCTTCTATTCATCCAGGGACACACCAGTCCCAACAGGCATACAGCGTGAGGCATGAACAATCCCTGAACAGGGCGCTAGCTTGTAGCTAGCGCTGCACCACCATGTCCTCACATGTTTAATTATTAACAATATACATTATTTTAATGAAGTTTAAAACTTATCAGTATAATGTAATAAACATGCTTTACTGCATTTCATCTTAAAAATGATATCAAGAGCTCCAAGAAGATAGCACTTGGAAATCTAAATCAACTTAGAAGCCAGTCACCATCATATGTAAATACGTGCTTTATAAAGTGACTCAGGTTGTGCAATATTATAACTGTAGTGCATGTTTACAGTGAGGTGATTGTACTTATAAGTACAAACAAATCTACCAGGAGCACTTGATGGACTGATTGAGTGCGTTTAGAGCACTTTGGATGAAACTGTTTCTGAACTGCGAGGTCCCTACAGGAAAGGCTCTGAAGCGTTTGCCATATGGGAACAGTTCAAATAGATTGTGCGCATGGCTGAGGCAGTGTGTGCTTGATGCTGTATACCGATAATCCAATCAGCTACTGTACAGAAAGCCCAACAATGCCTCTACTTCCTCAGGAGACTGAGTAAGGCCTGGATGTCCCACACAACTCTGTGCATATTCTACAGGTGTACTGTGGAATCCATTCTGACAGGATGCATCACATCCTGGTACAGCAACTGCTCAGTTCAGGACTGCAGAGCTCTGCAGCATGTGGTGAATACAGCACAGCAGCTCACAGGCACACAGCTCCCTGCGATCCATGACATCCACACTACATGCTGTCTCAGGAAAGTGAACCGTATCAGGCGGGACCCCAGCCACCCTGCACTGTCACTTTTCACCCTCCTTCCATCTGGAAAGTGACTGAAGTCCATTTGGACATGCACCTCCAGGTTCAGGGACAGTTTCTACCCAACTGCAATCAGACTCATGAACAATCTCCACCATTGCTACCTGCACATATACTTCTGCTACTGTCTCCATTTATTCCTAGGATTCTGATTTTATTTATTTACTTATTTATATTAATTTATTTATTGTGTGTTTTTTGTCTATGTTCACGGTCTGCAGGGGCACATGCAAGCAAGCATTTCATTGTACATGCTACTTGTACTTGTACACATGACAATAAAGAATTGAATTGAATTCCCCACTCAGATACAGTGGGTTAAATACTCAGTGGTGCATTGGGAATAACAACACTAAAGTAGTGTTGGTATTTAGAATAGTTTGGCCATTCGGTGCACCATTATATGGTTACAAGTTGATTACAATGAGATGCCTTAAACTAATAAACGATATGTGGTTAATTTCAGTGCATTTGATAAAGCCGCTTCAGGGATGTGAATCTAAAAACTAACGGAAAGCCACACAGGAACAGTAGCACTGCTTTGACGCTGGGTGCTGCCAGTTTGCAAAACCGAGAGGAGAACTTGTGTACGCAAGGAATTGAGCTAGCGTGAAAATGTGCATGGCTTTATGCCAAGTTTAGTTTTTACACATCGGGATGTGAGTGTGGAAACGGGTGTACGCAACATTTTTGTACATACGCACCATTTATACATGAGACCCCAGGACACTTCCTAGAGTTGGCCATCTGTCCAAACTGAGTAACTGAACAAAAAGCGCCTTCGTCAAGGAGATAGCTAAGAATGGTCATTTCAACAGAGCTTCAGAAGTCCTCTGCTGAGGAAGGAGAACCTGACAGAAGAACGACCATCTCAGCAACATTCCATCAATCAGGTGTTTATGGTAGTCTGGAGTCTGAGAGCATGTGGAAAAAAGATTCTCTGGTCAATGTCATTGTCTAACCCATGCAGTCCTGAACACGGTCACAGGAGCCAATACCACTTAGAATAGGGCACAAGGCAGCAACAAACACTACACAGGGCACCAGTCCATTACAAAGTAAACAAATCCCCCCAACCACTGGACCCAAATTGGTACCACAAATCCACCTAACGTTCAAGTCTTTGGAATTTAAACAGGAAACCCACACTGACATAGGGAGAACATGCAGACTCCACACAGGATGGACCTAGGATGCAAACCCTGGTGTCATTACTGCAAGCTAGTGGCACTACTACTGTGCTACCCCGAATTCCCAAGTCTGATGAGACAAATATGTAATTCTTTGAAAAGAACCCCAAGCGTTACGTCCAGTGAAGATCAATCACTGCTTATCATCTGTCTAATACTATCCTTTTGTGAAGCATGCTGGTGGAAGCAACATGTTATTTGGGTGGTTGTCAGTGACAAGGGACAATGAAGCTGGTCAGGATTGGGGGAAGTGTGAATGCAGCTAAATACAGACATTTCCTTTAAAAAAAAACTACTGCAGAGTGCACATGACCTTAGACTGGAGCAATGGTTCACCTTACAGCATTACAATGACCTGAAGCATACAGCCACGAAAAGGCTGGAGTAGCTATAGGAGAAATCTCTGATTGTTCGTGAGTGGCCAAAGCCACTTAGAGCCAAAGCCCAGACTAAAACATCTGTGATGAGACCTGAAGATGGCAGGTGACAGATGCTTGCCATCCAGTCTAATGGGCCTGAGGGGATCTGTCTAGAAAAATGAGATAAACTGCCAAACCTAGATGTGCAAAGCTTGTACAGACTTACCCCGAGAAGACTCAAACCTCCAAATGCTGTCAAAGGGGCTTCTACAAAGTACTTCATTAAGGCTCTGAATACTTAAATGAATAAGAGGTTTCAGTTTTAATACATTTGCAAACATTTCTGAAAACATGTTTTCACTTTGTCATTATTATTTGTAAATGAGACCCCTGGCCTGTTGTAGGAGTGCTATGTGGTCAGACTAAACAAAAATTGAATTGTTTGGCCATAATGATCACCAGTATATAAAGAGGAAGAAGGGTTACTCTTTAAAGCCAAAGACCAATATCCCTACTGTAAAGGGGGTAATAGCATTAAAACACTCTAGATGAGAAGAGGCCATTCAGCCCAACAAAGCTCACTAGTCCTATCCACTTAATCCTTCCAAAATAACATCAAGCCAAGTTTTGAAAGTTCCTAAAGTCTTCTTCTCTGGACCTTTTCTAGTGCTGCTTTGTCTTTTTTGTAGCCTGGAGACCAAAACTGCACACAGGACTCTAGATGAGGCCTCACCAGTGCGTTATAAAGCTTGAGCAGAACCTCCTTGGACTTGTACTTCACACATCAGAGTGCTATATAAGCGGACATTCTGTTTGCCTTGTTAATGACTTCTGAACACTGTCGAGAAATCGATAGCTTAGAGTCCACTACGACTCCTAAATCCTTCTCATAAGGTGTACTCTCGATTTTCCAACCACCCATTGTGTATTTAAACCTAACATTTTTACTTCCTATGTGTAATACTTTACATTTACTGACATTAAATTTTCATCTGCCACAAATCTACCCATGCCTGTTTGCTGTCCAAGTCCTTCTGTAATGATATAATGGATTTCAAATTATCTGTTAATAAACTATTCTTGGTATCATCTGCTAACATAACCAGTGTGTTATTTATATTCCTATCCAAATCATTGATATTTATTAAAAATAGCAGCAACCCTAGCACTCTTAACATCGGCCTAAAGAGGTTCCTTGCACCATCACCATCTACTTCTTGTGTCTGAGCCAATTCTGCACCCATCTACAAACATCACTCTGAACTCCCACTTCTTTTAATTTGATGCCCAACTTCTCATGTGGGTCAACTTTTCAAATGCTTTCTGAAAGTCCAGATAAATAATATCATAAGCTCCACTTTGATCGTATCCTTTGCTGCCTTCTCATAGAATTCCAGCATGTTAGTTAAACACGACCTCCCTCTTCTGAACCCATACTGACTGTTCCTAATAATGTCTGTACTTGCCAGGTGTTGCTCAATCTTATCCTTAAATAATTCCTTCCATTAATTTTCCTGTGATACATGTTAAGCTATATATAAGTTGCTAGTTGCTTGGATCTGCCCTGTTACCCTTTTTATATAATGGGATGATATTTGCCATTTTCCAGTCCTTTGGAATCTCTCCAGTGCGCAGTGACATCCTAAAAATATGTGTCAAGGGTTTATATCTGTACTCACTTACATCCTTAAGAACATGAGGGTAAATATTATCTGGTCCTGGTGATTTGTTTTATTTCAGCTTATTTAATCTGAGCAGCACTTCTCCCTCTGCAATTTCCAAATCCCTCAGTACCTCCTTAGTAGTCCCTGTTACCTCTGGGAGGTTATCCACTTGCTCACTTGTGAACACCTCAGAAAAATGTAAGTTTAGGGCATCTGCTATTTCATTGTCTGTATCTTTTAATTCCCTTTTACTATTTCTAATGCACTTGACCTCTGCGTTGACTGATCTTTTACTACTAAAATACTGATAGAATCTCTTAGGGTCGTCTTTCGCCTTATCTGCTATATTCCTCTCCAACTGTCTTTTAGCCTCCCTGATATCCTTCTTAATGGTTGCCCTCATGTTCTCATACGCTCTACAATTCACTTTGCAGTCATTAGTCTTATATGCCTTATAAAGCAGTTTTTTCCTTTGCAGCTTCTTTTTAAAATTTTTATTAATTTAATTAATAAAACTTAATTTAATTTTATTAATTAAGTTTCTTATAGTTACTTAGAATATGGTATAGCCTTTAAAGTAAGTTAACATGAAACAGAGCTTTCTTAGCTATATCTGTAAAACTGAGTGTTAATTAAGCCAGTTAGGAAACCGGTCTCACCACTAGCATGGACTTTTATACAAGTTTGCAATTAGTAAAATGGCATTTAACGTGCTCATCATGCCTAAAGCTGAAAGCTCAAGGCCAAACTTAAAGAAATAAAACAAAAAAAAATAAGAACTCCCTCTAAACCAGAACTTTTCTCTTCTTCAAAATCAATTTTTCTCTATTTCTGTGTGAGCTATTTTGCTTTGAAATTTTACTAAACTTTTAAAAACAAAGATATTTGGTCTATGGAATTATTTGGAACATGCGTCACACTGAGTCATCATATGAAGCAAACTAAAAGCTGCAGAACTTTGATAATTTGTTAGAAACACAGCTATGTAAGGATACAAATGACGATGAGGATGAGACCCTTCAAGTGTGGTGCACAGCTATAACATTTCTTCAGTCCAAAGACATCCTGATGGTGATCTCTCTCTTTGTGTGTAGCATACATCTCAAACTTAAAGGCTTCTCTTTACATGGCGTTAACAGTGATTATACAAATGACTGATAATCTTACAACTGCTGCCATGTTTTATCCTTACAGGATTGTGTTCTTTTCCCAGGCTGATGCCCAGGCTGATTCTAATTACCACAGATTAATTCCAAGCAGTCTAGATTGTATGTGTGTGTGTGTGTTCAACCTGTGATGGATTGGCATTCACTACAGAGACTGTTTCTGCCTTGTGCCTGATGCTTGCTGGGATAGGTTCCAGTTGCCCCACAGCCTTGCTCTGATAAGCGGGATTGGAAGATGGATGCGTTTAAATCAATCCTCAACAGTTTGTACTAATATCAGTTAAAAGAGGCAAAGCATCACATAATGATTTTAACACAAGAGCTTGTTTGAATTTTTCGGATTGTCCTGATTGCTAGCTGGTTAGGCTGGTAAGCCTTAGTCTCTATTGTAGTTCAAGTCATTTCAGACAGATGGTTTGAACATTCACTAAAGAAGTCTTCATTATAGCTTGTTTCCATTACGAAGCATTTATGCAGAAGGAGCACACTGACTTCCCTCCTCACAGAATTGATTACTCAGGCATCAAGTGAGGAGCCACCAGGACAATTTAAGCACTCTATTTAGTTTTGGATGGAGCTCTTTTGGAAATCAATGAATAAATGCCATACCCTAACATGCACATCTCCTGGGATGTGGGCAGTTAAAAAACTGACAAGAGCACATGGGGAATACGCAAACACCACAGAGACAGTGATCAGGCTCAAGCCAACATCCTTAAAGATGTAAAACAATGGCACTGCCCACTGTGCCACTCTGAAAACCAAACCCTGCTCTCCACAATTACACTTTCAGGCTATCAGTGTCACAGTTTTCTATTTCTTGACTTGCGTTATTTGAAGACAATACAGATTTTGTTTTGTGTCTGTAAACAAGACATTGTCAGAGTAAGCCAGAATGCAACAAGCTGATGCAACAAGACATCAATCTGAATGGTTGAAGAACAAGAAATTCAACAGACAAGACAAAATCCTAAAACTGGAACTTCATTTAGGAAAATCAGGAAGTATCCTGGCATAGTGAAGCGAGCCAAGACTCTCTAATTTTAAAATGAGAAGCTGGCCAACTGTCACAGGAAGTGTGGTCTCATGATGCAGCTTGTTACTGACTCTACTGTCCTCCATGTTGTGTCGAAAGGCTATGGTTTTGAAATAACTTGCTGTTCCATTTACTAATATTTAGCTGAAGGTATGTTTAAACTTTTCTTACAAATAAAAAAGTTTAGAAAGCTCAAAAAGGGCAAATAAGGTGGTGAAGCTGGGGAATAATTAATCAATAAGAACGTTTCAGAATTTGTTGTACCCTAAAACACTTCAACATTTATCTCTACCAAGGGAACAGTAGAGCCTTTACTGCACCACCACTAGTTGTCTTTATCCCTCCATCCATCCATTATCAGACTTGTTTAATCTTGTTCAGGACTGAGGAAGGTCAGAATTAATCCTGGAAGCTTCATATCTAAAGCATCAACCAACCCCAGATGGGATCCTAGTATCTCCATTCATCTACCCAAGTGCATTATTATTATTTCCCCTTGGGATTAATAAAGTATCTATCTATCTATCTTATCCAAATTTAAGGTGGCAGAGAACCAGTGCACCTCAGGGTGCAAGACAGGAGGCAACATCACATCACAGACTTCAATTGGACATGCCTAGACTGAGGGCTTCTCTCTCTCTCATTCATTCACTTGCATCTTGAAAAATGTAAATCTTGTCACTGGGTATTCCAGTAGAATAGTGGTGGGAATTGCTGCCTCACAGCCTCAGTGTCTTGGTTTGAAACCCCTTCATGTCTATGGAATTTACTCATTTATTCTACTCATTTGAGTTTAGTTTGAGTTTTTGTGTTCCTTCTGCTGCCCAGAAATGGCTCAGAGTAAATTCAATGGTCACTTTAAGTTGGCATGGTATGGATGAGTGAGTTTGTTTGTATGTGCCTTGTCTGGGGTTGTCAATGGGAAAAATGGGCATGGGAAGTGGCTGGTTGGACACATGGAAGGTGGATTCATAGAATGATGAATGGAAAGGTGATGGATGGATCATAAATTAGAGTAGTGAATGGATAAATGGATGGAGGAATGCAATGCAATGGACAGATGGCTGGACAGGATGGGGCACGTACGTGAATGGATGGATAGGTTGATACATGTTTATATTGAAGATGGATGCATGGGTGGATGTACAAAGGGATATTTGGGTGGAATGATAGATGGTGGCATACACGGATGAATGAATCAGGTATAAATGGATAGGTGAATAAATGGATAAACAGATAAGTGGATGGATGGATAAATAGATAAATGGAATAAAGGATAATCCATATATGAATGGATTTGCACTTTATAAGGGTTTTTCTTTTTGTAAGTGAACAGTCTGAATTAACAGGCCAGCGGGGCTGCTCTTCTGTTCTTCTCTGCACTGATTCTTATTTACAGGGTGGTGTCTAAAACTCACAATGTCTTGACAGGTCCTTGATGACTGAGCTTTCCATTTTATTGGTGTGCTCCGTTGCTTTTCGTAACTCTGACCCCCACCCACCAAGTTCATTAGAGTAGCAAAGCATGCACACGCCCAGAGAATCCTCAGCCACTTCCAAGACAGTGGTGACGTATGGCACATGTGGCAGGGCATCCAGGCCTTCAACTTCAATAACTACAGGCCTGTGGCAGTGATGCCTCCCTTTCAGAAGCTCTGACCAACTTTTGTGCATAGACATGGTGGCGTGGAAGACCAACCCTCCTCCTAACGGCCAAGTACTACTGTGTCTGACCATGGCTGACGTGAGGAAAACTCTATGTACAGTCAACCCACAGAAGGCTGCCGGACCAGATAACACCTTTTGCAGGGTGCTCAGATAACATGCAGACCAGTTGGTGGATGTACTTACCAACATTTTCAACATCTCCCTGAGCAATGCCATTGTTCCATCGTGCTTCAAGACTGCTATCATCATTCCTGTGACAAAGAAGTCCTCAGTGTCCTAACTCAATGACTGCACTTAGACCCATCATCATGAAATTATTTGAGATGCTTGTCATGAGGCACATGAAGACCCTGTTGCCCCATTCACTGGACACCTTGCAGATTGTGTACTGCCATAACTGTTCAATGGATGATACCATAGTCACCACTCTCCATCTGGCCCTCTCACCTGGACAAGAAGGACTCATACGTGTGAATATTGTTCATAGGGTTTAGTTCAGCATTCACCACAATCATTCCTCTGCATCTGATTGGAAAGTTAAGCCTGCTGGGCCTGAATCCCTCCTGCTGCAATTGGATCCTATAGTTCTTGATAGAGAGACCTCTGGTGCAAAGGCAACAACCTGTCTCTGAACATAAACAAAACAAAGGAGAACTTCAAGTGACCACTCTCTACTGTACATTCAAGTGTGGAGATTATCAGGAGCATCAAATTCCTTGGTGTTCACCTAGCAGAGAACCTCACCTGGTCCCTCAACATCAGCTCCATAGCCAAGAAAGCCCAGCAGTGTCTTTACTTCCTGCGATGGCTGAGGAAATCCCTTTTCCCACCTCCCATGCTCACCACCTTCTATAGAGGGGCTATTAACAGCATCCTGAGCAGCTGCATCACTGTTTACTTTTGGAATTGCACTGTCATGGATCTCGAGACCCTATAGAGGATAGTGAGGACAGCTGAGAATCTCTCATCCCTCCATCCTGGACATGTACACCATATGCTGCATCCACAAAGCCACCAGCATTATGGAGGATCTGACGCACCCCTCACATAAACTATTCATTCTCCTGCTGTCTGGAAAGAAGTGCCTAAGCATTTGGGCCTTTACCACTACAATGTGTGATAGCTACTTCCCTCAAGCCAAAAGACTCCTAAATCCTCAGGGACTAGACTGGGAACACACACACTCCTTCCCACTCAACTAGATCATGTCTTTATATTTATTATTATATTTATGATTCTACTGTTACCTTCTTCCTACTTCCAGTATCCTTTTTACATAAATATGTACTGGTCAGCACTGGACTGTTTTTTTTTTGTACCACTGTCTGTTTTAGCACTGTCCTGCAATGTTTCCACATGCTTTCATACATGAACTTTATGCTGTAATGTTCAGCTTCTTCTGTAGTCCTGTGTTATATGTTGCACCGTGGACCCGGAGGAACATTGTTTGTTTCACTATGCACTTTAATAACTGTATAGGATTGAAATGACAATAAAAAAGCTTGACTTGACTCTTAGATATGTCCACGTGTTGTTTAGCTCCATGTATTAATTGTCTCACTTAACTGCTAATTATACTTCTTTCTTTGTATTGAGGGCAGTCTTCATCTTCACACATTTATTAATTATATTCAGTGTCACTCATCTCCAGTCTTCTCTTGTTTATTGTCTCTACCTGAATCTGTACTCTTTATGCACATTAATGAACTGAACAGTCCAAACGCAGACCCCGGGGGGTAATTTCTCCACTCCCTGTTTCCTGTTCAATAAGGAGCCTGAAATCCACTCATGTGTGTCACCTTCAACTTCATTATAACCTTAATATTGACACATGAGCTATCACTTCTGTGTGTGTCAATCCAATTTACACATATGATTGGGACAGAAGATGTGGGCCCCTCTCTGCATTTTATTGAGAAAATGAGGGTGGCTTTAGATATCCATCACTACCCACACAGGCAGGCATCAGCACATCTTGGGGTAAGGATGTAGAGACTATTTCCTCCAAAGACACAGACATAAATGCCTGCTCATGCACTCCACTCACTTGTGATTCCAATGCCCCAAGCCAGTCGTGGCCTATTATAATAATAATAATAATAATAATAATAATAGAAATTTGTGGGCTCCACACAGCTTTTTGCAATGGGCCCACCAGGCTTCAGTGACCTGCTTTATTGACTGCCAGTCAAATATTCAACACTCCCCTTTTCCAAAGGTCCTCTTGTGACAATGCGGGTTCCGCTTCATGCTCCCTTTTTGGGAGCTCTTGAACCTGACACTGTCGGTAATGTCGCCAGATGAGCTGCACAGTGAGGACACAATGAAGCAAGGGGATGGTGCAAAGTGCAGATGTGCTTTTATTAAAAACAATCAAAAGCAAAAACAGTGTCTAAAGTGTAGTGCAATCAAAATGTCAATAAATAAATAAACCGTTAAAAACCAGTGAAGATGTGGAGGGTAAAATCCAATAAATAGATCCTTTAAAAACCGAGGTTAAAACAATGGCTGGAAGCAGTCCTTTTAAAAACAAAACCTGGTGCCTTCTTTCTACTTGGCGGCTCCCCTGCTTCTCCCATTGGGCTTTGCAGCAGGGGAGTCGTCCTACCTGCACCTGTCTTTCTTCACGTTTGGTTGCCTTTCGGTCCCTGGCTCTGTCAGATCGAGACTTAGGTTCCCCAATGGCCAGGGCGCTCACGTTGGGGTTCACTCTCCTAAGCCTTCATGACTCCCGCTGCCTACTGTGGCCTTATGCTGTGAGCCAACCACCTTCCGGGTAATTCCAGCTCCTTGATTGCTCAGCTGGAGCGACCACTTCCTTCAGCCCCACCGAGTGTCGGCCAAACACTCTTTCCGGGGGGCTCTCCTTCCAGCTTCCTGCAAAACAATAGCGAATCTGCTCTCGCTCGCTCACTCTCTCTATCTCGCACTGGCTCTTTACTTTAGCCTTGCCCGTCTTCCTCCTCCTAACCTCCATTCACTCCAATCCTTTTTTTTTCTTTCCCCTCTGCACTCGCGCTCCTAGTATATATAATGGGGACTGTGATGATGCAGGTTCGACTCCATGCTCCCATCTACTGTTCGGGAGCCCTTGAACCCGTCACCGTCGGTAATGCTACCGATGAGCTAAGCAGTGAGGCAACAACATAGCAAGGGGATGGTGAAAAAGTGCAAAGTGCTTTTATTAAAACAATCAACAAAACAAGGTGTTCAAATTAAAGTGCAGTGCCTTCCAAACAGTCTTTAAATAAATAAATAATCCATTAAAAGTGAGTGAAATACGTGGAGGTTAAAAACAATAGAAAAAAAGGTTAAAATAACGCAGGAAGCAGTCCTTTAAAATACAATTCAGAGCCCGGTGCTTCTTTTACCCTAGCGTCTCTCCTGCTTCTCTCGTTTGGGCCCTTTCGCTCTCTCTGCAGCTGACCTTCACTCCGCTCGACTGGTCTAGAGGCCTCCCGATCCTGGCTTCAGTCATGCACTCATCCCAGGCCCAAGACTTGGTTTCCTTGATGACCAGGACGCTCACATCAAGGACTTCACCCACCAAGCCTCCCGACTCCCGTTGCCTTCCCGGCCTTACGCGGCCAGTCGTCCTTCTTCACTGGTCACTCCTGCTACATGATCACTCAACGGGAGCGACCACTACTACTACTCCTGGGTGTCGGCCCAACACCCAGGTTTCCCGTACAGCTGCATGCGAGCCTGCACTCGCTCGCTCACTCGCTCTCCCGCACCGGCTCTCTCTCTCTCTCTCTCCCCTGCGTCCTGTTTTCACCTACAACATTCGTTTCTTCTCTCTCCTTTCTTTTTTTTCTCCTTTTTCATCTCTTCTCCTCTAGCCGACTCGCGCTTCTATATATCGAGAGGGCATAGCAGCTGCGGCAAATTAGCAGCCCCAGGAACAATCACGGATGCGGGCGGTCTCTCACCTGTGCACTTAGGTGAGAAATGCCCACACCGCGAATCGGCCTGGGAACCACTTCAGCCATACATCCACCATGACCCCTCGCTCAGCCGCGAGCGTGGTGATTATGTATTTTAAAAACTGGCCTTAGAATGGGAGCTGGGGACCCGCTATACCACAGGGACGTGGCTCAGGTGTGGCGATTAGCAGTTCCTGGCTTCAATTACGGATGCAGATGATTCCTCAACTGTGCACATAAGCGAGGAAACAGCCACCTCACGCAGCATCCAAGAACCGCTCCAGCCAGACTACCACACCACCTCTATAAGCCACGAGTGCGGCGATTATTTAAAAACTGGACTTTTCTTCTGAACCATGGGCCCGCTATACCACACCTCTATTCCAGCTGAGTTCTTTCTGGTCTCTCTGTGTATGTTATACAGTGTCATTTGCCCAGGTGACTGCTCCACTCATCGTTATTGTCATTATTAAGATATGATTATCAGTTATATGGTCATTATTGTCAAATGTATTGAGTACAGCAAAATTCTTACTTACATGTACTAATTATAGGAGCAAACTCCTCTGTCATGTTTAGCCAGATTCTCTAGTGTAAATGTATTTATTATTTATTATCTATACATTTGGTTAAATATTGTGTTTGAGTGTTTAGATATGCACCTTGTCCCCTTTATATACAGTTACAGTGTATAAAATGCCATGACATTCAACTGCAGGACCACCCTCTGGCTTTTTATTCCAGGCAGAGCTTCAGGTCCTCTAGATCAGCATTTACCTATCATTCATCTCCCGGATGAATTATGGTTGAGAAGGATATAAATTCAGAGCTTACACAAAACATTTAACGTCCCTACAGAGGCAGAGAACACAGAAGCTACTTTTGTTAGACAACTAACTTTATTGAAGCTAGAAAGCGATTAGGACTGTTAGTGCCCTCTGCTGCTAGAGAGCACCACCTTTAGCCCATAGTGCGCTCTTTCTTTCTCCTTCTCTTTCTCTCTTCAGTGCTTGCAGGGTGACAGATGAGGACATATTGTCCCTAAATAGCTCATCTTCAGATCACTCAGCAGCAATAGTTTTGAATTTCCTGTTAATCCATCTCCAGTACATGCACACATTAGTGTAGACATCCTCACGGGCAGGATCTTCACATTGGTTAGTATTCCGAAAAGACACGATGCCCACAGCTACACGATCATTCCATCTGTTTCTACAGACAAGCGGGCCTCCTGAATCTCCCTAAAAGAAACAAGATTGAGAACAGTTGTTGGCTCTGCCCCTTTTCAAGCACTCAGGAATCATTCATAAAGAAAAAGAAGAAAGTAGAGGTGGCTTTCACACTCTGCAAGATACACCTACATTACAAGCCCCCTTGATTCCAGAGCCCCTTGCACAGATTACTCTCCCCGTCAGGTTAAACAGTTGTTCAGACTGGCAGATATCCAGGATGGTCACCTCCGCCTCTCTGAGCACATTACTGCCTGTTCCACCAGTGAAAGTACGACCCCATCCTGCCACAGAGCAGTGCATTCCAGGCCAGAGGTTTCCACAATTTGATGAAATACTGATGGGCTTCACCTCTGGCGTAAACCTGACATTCCGTTCCAGCTGTTCCAAACAAAAATTACAGTCAGCAGTATAATAATTAAGAAAGAAAAAAAAAAGAAAATCTAGTCTGTGGTTAGTCATGATATTGTTATGCTCACTACAGGCACCATTATTGTAACATCTTGACTACAGCCACCTTTTAACTATGCTGAATATGATACTGAATGTCTCAAGTGCAGGTGTTCTTCACTAGCCCATTGATACACTGCCCCACTCTTGTCGGCAGTCATCAAAATGATTCTGGACATGCACTGAGCACCACAAGGACAATAGCTCGCTGCTGACATTGCTTGACTAGCTACATGGCTTCTTCAACATTCTGCCAGTACTCAAAAAGTGCAGCAAAGAAATACAATACAATACAGTTTATTTTTGTATAGCCCAAAATCACACAAGAAGTGCCGCAATGGGCTTTAACAGGCCCTGCCTCTTGACAGCCTCCCAGCTTTGACTCTCCAAGAAGACAGGGAAAAAATGGAAGACGCCTTAGGAAAGGCAGTTCAGAAAGAGACCACTGGACACTGAACACTGGATGTCTAGAACTCAAGCACTTCCAAACTGATGTATAAATGTTTTTACTTACCAAGGAAGAGTTTAGATGAAAAATAAAAAAGAGTCAAATTGTGATATCCCGGACAAGTCATGTTGCTTGCTTATGCTTTAAGTATAAGAATATGTAATTAATGACTCAATACACAAAAAAAGCTGTGAGTGACAAATGTGCACAGCAACATAAGTGCTAAATAATGTTTAGACATTTAATGTAGCATAAATCCCCTTAGAGATTAAAAAAAACATTTAGAATCAAATGAACCCCCTTGATAATAATAAACATTTAGAGATAAACCCCTGTGGCACCCAGACGGGGTTCATGCCCGGCCGGGACGCCCAGGAGGACAGGAGGAGAGCTCATTCCTCCTCCAGAATGTGAGGGGGTGTCCGCCCTGGTTGTATTGGTGGCCACGGGTACAGAGCTTGGAAGTTCTACCCTGTAGGGGCCCGTGGCCACCACCAGGGGGTGCCCTGATGCCTTGGGGACCCTGGACCCCAACGCTTCCGTCACACCCGGAGGTGCTGGGGGGAAGAGAAGAAGGGATACCGGAGTGCTTCCGGGTACACAGCCGACACTTCCGCCACACTGGGGAGTGCCGGTGGAAGATTGCCGGGGAGCACCTGGAGCACATCCGGGTGTGTATAAAAGGGGCCACCTCCCTCCAGTCATTGACAAGAGTCGGGAGGAAGAAAGATGATGTTGGGAGGACAGCAAGGAGGCGGCCTGAAGAGCGAGAAGGCATTGTGTTGTGGCCAGGACTTTGGGGTCTTTGGGGTTTGTGAGCACAATATGGACAATGTAAATAATGTAAATAAACGTGTGTTGGATGACATGAGTGTGTCTGCCTGTCTGTGTCCGAGCCAGTCTCCACACCCCATTGGGTTCAATGTAATTTCTCCGTTATATATACAGTACACGTATACATAGAATTTCACTTAGGATCTTCTTCTTGTTCTACTTTCAGCTGCTCCCGTTAGGGGTTACTACAGCAGATCATCTTCTTCCATATCTTTCTGTCTTCTGCATCTTGTTATGTTACACCCATCACCTGCATGTCCTCTCTCACCACATCCATAAACCTTCTCTTAGGCCTTCCTCTTTTCCTGTTACCTAGCAGCTGTATCTTTAACATCCTTCTCCCAATATACCCAGCATCTCTCCTCTGCATATATATCTTCACTTAGGATATGTAAATTAATAATGATTTTACCGTTAAAAAGTTTTATTCACTGAAAAGATATTTTTATTAATAAAAATGTTGTAAACCAAAACTAGCAATTGAAAAGATATAATGTGGAGAGAAACATTATGCACACATAGAGTGAAATACTAAGGCGTGTAAATATAAATCTACATAACTGTACTGGGCCATTATAGTGCCACATTATGTGCAATCTGTCATGGAAAGTCTCAAATTCTGTCCATATGTCGGAACTAACTATTGTAGAAGTAATTAAGCTGGACATATCTTGACTTGGACACCTCTTGCTCTGGAGTGAAAGTATCATCAAACTCTTTAAAAGTAGCAGACAAGTCACCACAGGGCATAAAACGTACAACTAACAACTTTCAAATAGTCCTCCTGATGCTGCAACTGAGAAAATGCCCCCAGAGCTATTTAAGCACCCAGTAGACATAAGAGACTTTGGTTTATCATTACTTTGAACAGAGTCGCTTGTATTCACATTTGGAGACTAATCTCTGAAGGCCTGAGTGTATATTCACAGAATCAATTTTCTATCCATCCATCCATCCATTTTCCAACCCGCTGAATCCAACCACAGGGTCACGGGGGTCTGCTGGAGCCAATCCCAGCCAACACAGGGCACAAGGCAGGAACCAATCCCAGGCACCAAGCACACACTAGGGCCAATTTAGAATCGCCAGTCCACCTAACCTGCATGTCTTTGGACCGTGGGAGGAAATCGGAGCGCCCGGAGGAAACCCACACAGACACGGGGAGAACATGCAAACTCCACGCAGGGAGGACCCGGGAAGCGAACCCAGGTCCCCAGGTCTCCCAACTGCGAGGCAGCAGTGTTGAGTCTACCGTGCAACCCCAGAATCAATTTTTGATATTAATATTTCATTTTATTTTTGTTTTCTTATATAGCTAGAAATATTTTGAGTCTTTTCCAAATTGCCATTGTTACTCACTAATTTTGCCATTTTGATGGTTGCCACAGTATTGCCAGAGAAATTGACAGGAAGTCTATGTAAAGATGCCCTCACCTCTGGTTCCCCATCAGCTTTCAAGATAGAACAATGCCAGTCTCACAGTGACTACGTAAACTAAAGTTTTGAGGCAAATCTCACCTCTCATGGCAACATGATGAGTGGGGACAGCTTTAGTGTTGATTAGCACATGTAAGTAAGAATGTCACTGTACCCTGTGACAATAATGTCCCTATAAAACCTGTAAAACCATTGTAAAGGTGTGGCAACATGATATACTGTTATTTATAGTGCCTTTCAACAGAGAGGAACTTTCATGTATGATTAATTTGATATATACGTGCACCTGCCAAACAGTACATTATTTAAAGTTTTTAAGTTATAAAGGAGAAGAAAATGTAATAGAGGAAATGTCCAAGTGGTGTATCACAAGTCTGTCTGTGCACCCAAGCTCTGGAACTCCTTACCTTTAGTGGTTAGGCAAGCCACTTCAGTCACCACATTCAAATCACACCTAAAAACGCACTTCTTCACATTGGCTTTTAATTCTTAACCTGTCTTATTCCCACTTGCTTTTTGCTATTTCTCTGTTTTATTGGGTCCCCTGACCTGTTTTTTTTTTAGTGTCTCTGTTTTAATTCTCTCTTAATGTTTGTTTTTTTTAATATTTTGCTTTTAGTCTTGCTTGTTTTAACTGTACAGCGCTTCGGTCAGTTGTAATGCTGTGTTTTTAAGCGCTTAACAAATAAAAATGGTATGGTATGGTATGGTGTATCATGGAAAGCAAGTGGGGTTCTGCTAACACCTCAATATTTGATGGGATGCTCACCTGCAGCAACATGATATCATTTTTGGCATTCTGACGATCATAGTTTTCATGGGGGATCATCTTCTTCACAGCTATTTCTTGCCTGGAAGCTTCATTCCTGTCACGGTTGTGACCACCCAGTTGTGCCATGATGTTCCTATGGTTGAGAATGGTGAAAGGATGAACAAAATAGGAGAAATTACTTCAGCCACCAACAGAGATCCTGAACCAAGTGATCTCCCTATGAAGAGCTCTTCATCAGGCCACCTCCAGATATGCCCTCCCAAACCCATTGGTATCTTTTTCTTAATTGCAAAATAAAGCAAGGCATCTACTGTTAAATAACAAGTAGGAAAGATGTACAATTAAAAGCATTGTCAATATGTCAATTTCCACAGAGACAAACTCTTACTTTCTGTAATCACTAAAAGATAATTTCAAAGTGGGTATCACTGTGGTCCAGGCTGTTGCTTCACAGCTCCAGAATCTCCGGCCAATTTTCTGTTCTGGTTACTTTCTCTATGAACTGAGCACATCCTCTGTGTGTCTTTGTAGTTTTTCTCCTAGTACATTCTTTCTCTTCCTCGCTAAATTAACAACTGTAAATTAAATATATGTGCATATGTGTGCCAAGAAGTGGGCTGGTACCCTTTCCAGGAGTGGTTCTTGACTTCTGCCCCCTGCTACCAGGATCAATTCATCCCAGAGATGGACTTAGGAAGGGATGGAACCATTACTTGAGTCCCACCTAAATGTTCTACGAGACAGTCTCACAGTCTTTGTTTTCCAAGTGGAAAAAGGTCCTCATCACTTCTGCCCCAATTCCAGCTCTGACTCTGCCTCTTCCTCCCAATGAGAATAAAAGTGACGATAAGACGTGAACAGGTTGTCACTCAAAGGGAAAAAGAGGCCATTCTCTTCTTCACCACAAGAGGGTAACATTTTAACAAATTTCTCTTCTATGTGCCTTAAAGCAATAAATGAGGAGGCTGTGGCTGGAGCCCCAAATCTCCAAAACTATTTTACAAGCAGAATGTTAGTTTTACATTGATACATAGATAATGTAAGACAAGCTAGCATGTTAATTAAGCATTCCTAACACTCTGCTAAAATCAGATGTAACAGTAGAATCTTTGGGAGAAAAACATAAACTTAAAGAAACAGAACTAAGATATAAGCTTGAAACTGAAATGGTGTTTGTAGAGTACTGAGGAAAGTGTGGACAGGAGAATATTTGTATTAATTTACCTGTCATAAATGACCTGAGAGAGCAGGCCTGTCCTAGGAAATGCATCAGCAATAAAATTATCTAAACATCAATGAGTAAGAGAAATTGTTTCATCTGATGGAAAAAATGATAAACCTCTGAAACAATTCTCAAGAGAGCCAACTCTTTCTCAGAAGATCAGTTTTTGCTTTTGGAACTGTTTGATTACTCAACACCTCTGTTGAACCCCTTTAAATATTTTCTGACATCAACGTCAAGTTTATTACATCAGCTGCACATTCCCAGGAGTCAGAGAGCCACATCACATTCCATCAGAGTACTATTGATCTGAAAAGGCTTACAACACCATCCAACCTCTGCTCCTTAGGGACAAGCTGACAGAGATGGGAGTGGATTCATACCTGGTGGCATGGATCGTGGACTATCTTACAAACAGACCTCAGTATGTGCGTCTCGGGAATTGCAGATCTGACATTGTGGTCAGCAACACAGGAGCGCCGCAGGGGACTGTACTTTCTCCGGTCCTGTTCAGCCTATATACATCAGACTTCCAATATAACTCGGAGTCCTGCCACGTGCAAAAGTTTGCTGACGACACGGCTATCGTGGGCTGCATCAGGAGTGGGCAGGAGGAGGAGTATAGAAACCTCATCAAGGACTTTGTTAAATGGTGCGACTTAAACCACCTACAACTGAACACCAGCAAAACCAAGGAACTGGTGGTGGATTTTAGGAGACCCAGGCCCCTCATGGACCCTGTGGTCATCAGAGGTGACTGTGTGCAGAGGGTGCAGACCTATAAATACCTGGGAGTGCAGCTGGACGATAAATTGGACTGGACTGCCAATACTGATTCTCTGTGCAAGAAAGGACAGAGCCGCCTGTACTTCCTTAGAAGACTGGCATCCTTCAACATCTGCAGTAAGATGCTGCAGATGTTCTATCAGATGGTTGTGGCGAGTGCCCTCTTCCACACGGTGGTGTGCTGGGGAGGCAGCATTAAGAAGAAGGATGCCTCACGCCTGGACAAACTGGTGAGGAAGGCAGGCTCTATTGTTGGCATAGAGCTGGACGGTTTGACATCCGTAGCAGAGCAACGGGTACTCAGCAGGCTCCTATCAATTATGGAGAATCCACTAAATCCATTAAACAGTGTCATCTCCAGACAGAGGAGCAGTTTCAGCGACAGACTGCTGTCACTGTCCTGCTCCACTGACAGACTGAGAAGATCATTCCTCCCCCAAACTATGCGACTCTTCAATTCCACCAGAGGGGGTAAACGTTGAACATTATTCAAGTTATTGTCTGTTTTTTACCTGCATTTTTTATTACTCTTTAATTTAATATTTTTTGCTGCTGGAGTATGTGAATTACCCTCTGGGATTAATAAAGTATCTATCTATCTATCTATCTATCTATCTATCTATCTATCTATCTATCTATCTATCTATCTATCTATCTATCTATCTATCTATCTATCTATCTATCTATCTATCTACATAACTGTACTGCAGTCTTTGTTTTCAGAATGGTCAAATGACTTGCCTTGGGCTATACAGCAGAATTTAAGGTCAAATGACTTAATAACTATAATAATAATACATTTTATTTTTATAGCGCCTTTCCCATGCTCAATGCACTTACAGAATATAAGAAAGAACGGCAGGGTATACAGTATATAGGATTGTACAAACCAGATAAATAAATAAAGAAGATTACGACGGTGAATTCAGAGAAAAAAAAGCCTAACAGACAACATAATTGATGGTCTCGCACACACACACAGGTTACATGAGCATGTTGACAGAGAAGTAAACTGAAAGAAGGGTAATAAAGTCAAGTAGAGCTAAAAGCCTTCCTGAACAGATGAGTTTTGAGTTGTTTTTTAAAATAATTCATGGAGTCAGCTGATCTGATCTGATTAATTTCGGAAGGTCATTCCAGAGTCTGGGCGCTATACAGCTGAAGGCCTTGTCACCCATGGAGTGTAGATTAGTGTGGGGCACAACAAGATTGCCAGAATACCTTGGGCTATACAGCAGAATTAAAGGAAACTGGACTCAATGGTCAATATGGTAGATTCTAGAGAAATCTCCCAGAATGCAAGTCAGTGTTCTTACCCATTACCCACCAAACATTTGTAATTACATAAGTCTGTTACTGCATATACTTTTGAGTTTGTGAATTAATACATTGTAAATCATATCACAAGTTTTAAAAGGTATAACCCTTTTTCTCTGTGGGCCCACACTGGAAACACGTTCTGAAAAGATTCAAATAAAAGAACAGCCAGGTCATTTATCAAAACATTTTTATGTTCACATTATGTAGTACAGGTTGACAAATACCCAGTCTCCAACTTATTTTTTTTACTTGAGCGCAAAGATTTACCATACTAAATATTTTTCAAAATATAGGCAAGTCAGGCAAATAGTCCTTAATTTCATAATATTACATAACAGTGGCCAGAAGGTTATTGTGTTTGAAGTCTTTCTGCTCAAGTAAAAATAAAAAATAAAGTTGAGGTTTGGTATTTGTGATCCTGATATACTTAATGTGAACATAAAAAAATGTTGAAAAATGACTGGCAGCTCTTTAGTTTGAATATGTACATACTTACTGCTGGTTTCGTATAATTTGATGATGGCTGTTTCATTCTCAGTCAGAATATTCAAAAATGGTGAGTTTTCTTTTAATAGTTAGGCCTTGAACGAAATGTAACACATGTGAAGTTAGGCTGCCTAGCCTTGGAGGTTTTATCCTGAAACACACCCTAAGGAATGGCGCTTGGCCTCTGAGGTTGTATTGCATGTGAACTGCTGGTTAGCGGAAATACTTGAAAAGTTGATAGAAATCTACGTTTTGTACCTAATACTTTTATGTAAAATTTGGTTGACCTAACTGAAAGCGTACTCAAGTTATTGTGTTTACATACACACACACACACCCACACGCACACAGACACACAGACATAATTCCAAAAATGGTATTTTCAGACTTAGGGAGGTCTAAAATATCAAGATTCATCAAAATCTCGAAATCAAACTTTTGAACGATTACAATACTTTCGATATATTTCATATATGACAAAGTAAAAGTAAGAAAATGTAGTGCAAAAGGAATGCGCTGTTTGTAGCACATTACATTTTATAAGAAGTAACTATGTAAAATATTTAGTAACTTTCTTTTTTGGAAGTAATGCCTAACATAAGTGAGTTACTGTTAAAAGTAACATTCCCCAAAACTGGTGGTGAGCAACTGAAAGTGAGCGACAGAAAACCATTTTGGCATGCCTACAGAGGATGCATATTTTTCTGCTGCTGGAGTATGTGAATTTCCCCTTGGGATTAATAAAGTATCTATCTATCTATCTATCTATCTATCTATCTATCTATCTATCTATCTATCTATCTATCTATCTATCTATCTATCTATCTATCTATCTATCTATCTATCTATCTATCTATCTGGATTTTGTTTGTTGGCTTTCTTTTAAGTATCTCTACACTTATATTTTTGGTCAATAAAGGCAGCAAACTGGATCTGTGATATTCCAGACAGGAAGGACAGCCATGAAGGCCTCTTTTATAACACTGCTAAGAAACTTACTCTCCATGGCAATGGGCAGCTGTCAGCAGGACATTCCGGCGAATGAGGAACGCTCCGCAATTGTATAACTGGTTTCCCTTAGTAATCTTTAGTTGGGCCATGTAGGGTCGGCTGTGGGGGACGGCTTCAAATCCATCAATGATCTTGGATCCAGAGACACCTGGAAGAGAAAATAAGGTAAACAAACATGTTGAGACTGGATAGGAATCCCAAAGCATAGGCTTAGAAACACATCATAAATCGATAAAATCTTCTTCTTCATTTGGCCGCTCCCATTAGGAGCTGCCAGAGCAGATCATCTTGTTCCATATCTCGTTGTCTTCTGCATCTTGCTCTGGTACCACCATCACCTACATGTCCTCTCTCACCACATCCATAAACCTTTGCTTAGACCTTCCTCTTTTTCTCTTGCCTGGCAGCTCTATCTTTAGCCTCTTTTTCCCAATATACCCAACATCTCTCCTTTGCACATGTCGAAACCAGCACAATCTCGCCTATATGACTTTGTCTTCAAACCGTCCGTCCTGACTTGACCCACTAATATTCTCCTTCCTAATCCTATCCATCCTCGTCACACCCAATGCAAATCTTAGCATCTTTAACTCTGCCACCTCCAGCTCTGTCTCCTGCTTTCTGGTCAGTGCCACCATCTCCAACCCTTATAACAAAGCTGGTCTCACTACCATCCTGTAGATCTTCCCTTTCATTCTTGTTGATTCCTGTCTGTCACAAATCACTCCCGACACTCTTCTCCACCCATTCCACCCTGCCTGCACTCTCTTTTTCACCTCTCTTCCATACTTCCCATTACTCTGTGCTATTGATCCCAATCACTTAAGCTCATCCACCTTTGCCAACTCTAGTCTCTACATCGTCACCATTCCACTGACCTCCCTCTCATTTACACACATGTATTCTGTCTTGTTCCTACAGATCTTCATTTCTCTCCTCTCTAGAGCATATCTCCACCTCTTCAGGGTCTCCTTCATCTGCTCCCTACTCTCGCTACAGATCACAATGTTATCAGCAAACATCATAGTCCAAGGGGACTCCTATCTAATCTCGTCTGTCAACCCATCCATCACCATTGCAAATAAGAAGGGGCTCAGAGGTGATCCCTGATATTATCAAAATCATTTACAAATATATAAATCTCACTAGACCCTTTCATTTTATTGAAATATAAGTATGGAGTTCCCTGTGGTGGGCGGGCACCCTGCCCAGGGTTTGTTTCCTGCCTTGCGCCCTGTGTTGGCTGGGATTGGCTCCAGCAGACCCCCGTGACCCTGTAGTTAGGATATAGCGGGTTGGATAATGGATGGATGGATGGAAGTAAGAAGTTACAATGTTTGACATTGGTACAGCAAGAAGCTTTTGCTTGATGTGCATGTTTAGAACACAATATCAAAAAAAAAAAAATCACTCTCCAACCTGCTTAATCCACTTCAGGGTCATGGCGAGCTGGAGCCTATCTCTGCAGCATTGGATGAAAGGTGGTGACCAGTTCTGGACAGGGCACCAATTCACCATGGTGCCCAAAATTACATACTCACACAGGGCCAATTCAGAGTTTTCAGTTTACATAGCATGAACACCTAGGAATGTGTAAAGAAAACCAGAGTACATGGTGGTAAATCCACCCAGACACAGGGAAAACATGCCCACTACTCACAGAATGTCACTGGTCTGCAATGAGAGCCCAGGATGCTGAATCAGTACCACCATTTCACTCTCATATTAAAGCAATACAAGGAACAAATTATACATAAACTGTTTTTGTTACCTCCATCAATGAATCATCCAGCCATTTACTGAAATAATCTTCACTGAATACATGATCATACAGTTCATTACTAATCTAACAAGAGCACAAAATACATTGGTAAAAGAAATTGACCTGGGGTCTCATGCATAATGCCGTGCATAGAAATCACACTAAAACATGGCACATGGACAAAAGTGGAAATGTTTGTACACACAAAAAAATCCAGATGCATAAATCTGTGTGTTTGCCAACTTCCACGTTCTTCCGCTCCATAAATCCTGGTCAGTGTGAAAAGTAACACACATGCACGCGCCTGCTGCCACTCCCCAACTCCTCCCAGAATTACGGCTCTTTGAATATGCAAATCAATGTAAATAGCCCTTAAGCTCAGCATTCTGTGAAAAGGCAATGGCAAAAGCACGGGGGAAAATAGAAGAATTTCAGCGAATACCAAGTAGAGGCAAGAAAAACTTATTATTTGTTGGTTTAAACAGTGGTATAAACAACAAAAGGAAGTTGATCGAGTGACGTAGAGCAGGGGTCCCCAACCCCCAGTCCACATCCCACTACCAGGCTGCAGCTATCTGACAGCCGGGCCGCGAGAGAACTGCTGACAGCGGAGACTCACTCAGACTTTTCAGAATGCTTGGCGGGCGGGGCTTTGCAGCAGCGCAGAGAAAGGAGAGAGAGACTGAGGTGAGAGAGTATTACAGCAAAGTATTTTTATGGTCCCGACAGTTTCCCCATATGACACGAGTCTATAGAAATCTTGTTACTATGAAGTACATTCAGCAGATACTTTCATTACAACAAAGTGACCTTGAAATGCTTGAATGAATCATCCACAGAGCAGTTAGATCTGTGGTCGCAGCTCAGTTGTGCACATTTGCACAACAATCCCCAAACAGAAACATCGTAAAAAAAAATTCTTTTTTCGAACTTTCCTTGTACTTTTTTATTGATACCTTTTGCTTATTGCTTGTCAACGTTTGAAAAACATCCATTGGAATTTAACTCATTGTCACCCACCTATAGAAATGGCAGACACGAAAAAACGATAACAGTGTTAATGTTTGTGATGTGCAATCTGTTGGAATGACAAATGCAATGCATATGTCTTTGTTATATGCAAAAAAAGAAGACAAATCTTGGGTTGCAAACGTATGCGAACTGATGCATTTGAAGACAGTTTTTATATGGTTCAGTGATGCTTGTTCAAGAAACATTCCTATTAATGCGGCACTCATTCAAGAAAATGTGAGGTTTCTAAACTCTCTTGGGACCTCCGTCAACGGGACAACACGCTGAAGAGCATCCCGAACTTTGATCACCATGTCTGTTTAAGACTGTTTATCTGTTGCCAGGGCAACAGCAGGCTCACAGCTCTACTGTGAAGCAATCGCGCTTCGGGTCGCACTTCAGTGTGATGTTCCCATTGGGTGTAACTGTAATGTAAATTAATGTATAATTGTGTAAATTGTGTATAAAACTGCCCTACGAACCCACCCCGAATTCTCAACACCCGCCACAAACCACCGGTCCCTGGAAAAATTTGCTTCTAAGAAAGTGATCCTTGCTGTCAAAAAGGTTTTGAAATTTGAAAGTTCAAGTTCACAAAGTCGCACAATGCCCGAAATAAAAAAGAAGTCGCATATCAAAGTCGCCGTGAAAAGGTGAGTCATAGCCCACCGTCTGAGTGTCATATGAAAGCTTATTAGGGTACAGAGAAAAGAAAAAAAATAGACACACAGTGGAAAAAAAAGCATGGAACTTTAATCTCGAAATTTCCACTTTAATCATGTAGTTTATTTTGTCATTAAAGTAGAACACCATAAACTTCATCTTAAAATTGTTTAATTTACTAGTTTCTCAGTATCCCATCGTAACTAAAATAGCACATTAAATGCTTTGTTTTGTATGTGTTCTTCTATGTGCTCTATGTGAGTGAATCACTATGTGCTTCTTAAACGGGCTTTCTCTTCCTCTGAAAGGACACAGAATCCATTACATTTGTGATATTACAGCTCTCTGAATAATTAAAATACTGAGATGTATACTTGATATCATTTTCATGATGATAGGAATTAAAGCATGTTATTAAACATAGGAACACGGTGGCGCAGTGATAGTGACAAGCTGGCAACTCGTCCAGAGATTTTTCCTGCCTCACGCAAGATGTTTGCTGTGCCGTGAGCTACTTTCGATGAAATTATTTATTGCAGCAGTACTGTCTCTTTCAAATGTACTAACCCCCAATTCATGTCCTTCCTTTTTTTTCTCCAAATACCCAATTTCCACATAATCACCTCTGTAATAGATGTAAAGCCATCTGTAAGCTGAGAACGCTGATTCTTCAAAACTTTTAAGGAACATTGAAATATCTTCGTAGCACATGTTTAATTATTCCATCCATGTATCTTTCCAGTGTCGCACCAGTCCCAGCAAGAATACAGCGCGAGGCAGGAACAATCTGTGAACATGGCTCATTGCTAGTGCTGAGATACCGTGTCCTCACATGTTTAATTATTAACAATATAGATTATTTAAATGAAGTTAACATTTTATCTGTATAATGTAATAAACACATTTTGCTGCATTTCATCTTAAAAATGAAATCATCATATGTAAATACTCGCTAAAGTGGCTCAGGTTGTGCAACATTATAACTGTTCGGAAGTTTACAGTGAGGTAATTGTACTTATAAGTACAAACAGTTCTACAAGGAGCACTTGATGGACTGATTGATTGCGTTTATAGTTCTTGGGATGAAACTGTTTCTGAAACGCGAGGTCCGTACAGGAGAGGCTCTGAAGTGTTTGCCATATGGGAGCAGTTCAAATAGGTAGCATGGCTGAGGCAACATGTGCTAGATGCTGTATACTGATAATTCTCTTTCCGATCAGCTGCTGTAGAGCTGTGATTTCACACTCAGATACAGTGATATAAACACTCTGAGTGGTGTAGTGAGAGTAATATGGAAAAAGATGATCCTCTGTGGCAACCCCTAACGGGAGCAGATGAAAGAAGAAGAAAAAGCTGCAGTGAGAGTAACAACACTAAAGCAGTTATTGTATTTGCAATAGTTTGGCCATGCCGTGGACCATTATATTGTTACAGGTTGTTATATGAATCTTGTTATAATATTATAATTAATTGTCACTTTATCTGTTTAAACTGTATAAATTCATTTCTTTTCTGTAAAGCATGCAGAGTTGAGCCAGATTTAGCACAGAGTGCCAGCATTCAGAATTGCTGGGCCAAGCATTAGGATAAGACAAGCAGGGACAGCTGGAGAACTGTGTCGGCCTAACGGAAGAATGAGTGTTATTTAAAACCTACTGATGTCAGCTAAACTTTTGTACCTTTGTTTGGAAATGGGCTCTGTGCCATTTGAGGGCTTGCACATGGAGAACACACTATAAAGCATCTTGGAGGATTGCCAGCTATTGGGAAACTCGACGGCCGGACTACAGGAGACTACGTCGAATTGGTCCGAGAAATCCTTCCTGCGTTGTGACGATGACTGCAAACTCCACATGCAAGGCCCCCACCCTTGGACTGAGTATTGCGGTGTGTTTCCTCCGTTACTTTTGCAGCGTAAGCCGACATTAAATAAGAGCCAAGTTTATCCTTCGATCTCATGTAATTTTCTAAACCGTCATTTTGCATGCTGGGGGGGATAACGCCTTTTTAATTTATAATTAGTTAAATCCCGGTTAATTAAAACGCCACAATTTAAACGAACTTATTTCCGAGGAGCTAAGACCTCAAATCGGAAAACACAGGTTAATTACAATCAGATGCCTTAAACTAATAAACAATATGCTGTTAATTTCAGTGTATATGATAAAGCCGTGTCAGGGATGTGAATCTAAAAACTAAAGGGAATACATACAGGAACAGTAGCACTGCTTTGATGCTGGGTGCTGCCAGTTTGCAAATCTGAGCGGAGAACTTGTGTAAGCCAGGGTTTGAGCTAGCGTGAAAATGTGCGTGGCTTTACAGCAAGTTTATGTTTTCTACATCACGATTTGAGCGTGGAAACGGGATTACGCAATATTTTTGTGTGTACGCACTATTTATACATGAGGCCCCAGGACCTCTGGCGCCCTATGTCACTTACCAGCCAGGGTCTCCTCTGACCCTCCAATCAATTATCAACAAGAGTCTTTTGGTTATCTTGGACATTTATGGTCAAAACTTTCTGTACCTTTGGCCTTTAGTACCCCAATTGTCTACTGGCCAGAGCCATCTGTTTCCCTCGTCACTTATTGGTGAGGGCTTTCTGTCCCTCCAGCCACTAACTGAATATGGGTCCCCATCTCCTATACTGGAGCTTTAGTATGGCTGCAGGTTTTCATTCTAACTATTTTCTTAATTAGTGACCAGTTTTTGTTTCTAATTAACTCCCTTTCCCTTCATTTTATTTTACTTGCTATTTAAGAGTCAGACCCCTTTATTGTTAGTTTTTTTTTACTTTCTCGTATACAAAGTATAAGGAAAGTATTGTAATCGTCCAAAGATTTGATGTCGAAATTCATCAAAATTTTTTAGACCTCCCTGACTTTCTTATATACAAAGTATAGGGAAAGTATTGGGGTCATCCAAACTTTCGATTTCAAGTTTTTTTAAGAATCTCGATGTTTTAGTCCTCCCTGAGTCAGAAAATACAATTTTTGGAATTATGTCTGTCTGTGTGTGTGTGTCTGTGTGCGTGTGTATGTAAACACAATAACCTGAGTACGCTTTCACTTAGGTGAACTGAATTTTGCATACAAGTATTAGGTACAAAACGTAGACTTCTATCAATTTTTGGGCTATTTTGGGCTGCAGAGTCCAATTTTTTCAACTTTATCAATTTGATTTGATTTGTTGTTGATGGTTCTTTAATGTACATAATATAAAAATATAATCATTGTCTTGCGGTATACTTAAATATTCATCCCCATATCTGAGTATACGAGAAAGTCTAAGGGAGACCACTCCTGATTTTTTCCTTAATTAGCAGTCAAACAATCCATCCATCCATTATCCAACCCACTATATCCTAACTACAGGGTCACAGGGGTACTGCTGGAGCCAATCCCAGCCAACACAGGTTGCAAGGCAGGAAACAAACCCCAGGCAGGGTGCCAGCACCGCAGGGCACACACACACACACACGGGACAATTTAGAATCGCCAATGCACCTAATCTGCATGTCTTTGGATCGTGGGAGGAAACCCATGCAGACACGTGGAGAACATGCAAACTCCATGCAAGGAGGACCCGGGAAGTGAACCCGGGTCTCCTAACTGTGAGGCAGCAGCGCTACCCACTGCACCACCATGCCGCCCATAGTCCAACAATAATGAGGTATAAAAGGAGTCAACACAGCAACCTGTGTTCATCATACAATGTCTGAAAATAAGGAAAGGTGAAGGTCTTAATCATGTTGATCTGCTCAGGTGAGTTAAATAATGGTGCTCTTAGAAAAAGAAAATCAACAGTTTTGGAAACATCTGCTTTCAGATGAAATGCAGTAAAGTATATATATTACATTTTACAGATAACAAATTTCGGAAATATATGCTATTGCACAAAGAGAGCACCATCAGTCCATAAAATTCAATAGCAGGTTAAATTAACAACAAGAATTGGCTTCTAATCAAGAAGCTGGTTGGAGTGAAATGTGCTGGAGTTTGAGACCCTGATTTAGCTAATGTCATCTGGTGGCTCACTTCACATCTCATGTCAGTTTGGGTGCCATTAAATGGAAAAGTGAAGTAATTCACAGAATCTACAAAAAAACAAGTCTTGGTTTCTTTCTGTCTAGGGTGCTCTGCCTTATATTTACTTATTTGGCTGCTGCCTCATCCAGTGCAACTCACAACATTTATGATGCAATTGGTTACATTTCTTTTGTTTTTCCAATTGGAGCACAGCAGGTTAACTGACTTGCTCATGGTGACACAGTGTCAGCAGTGAGATTTAAACCTACAACCTTAGCGTTTCAGGTCCAAACCCTTAATCACTACAATGCCTTCCCAAAACTTGTGAGTTAATAATATCTTTGTAATACAGCAGTTTGTGCAAACATGGGATCACAAAGACTTCCTGGCCTTTAGAACATGTAGTCATCTACTGGCCACCTCCAGTCACATACTGACTAGTCCTCCCTGCACTCCCTGCACGATCACAGGCCATACTCATTTCCCAGTCACCATCCTCTGCCCCCCCCAATCCCCCCAATCCCCCCTAGTCACTCACCAGCTACGCTGAAGCAGACAACGGTGATGGCAGTCCAGTAAACACCCAGCATGGCTTCTGTGCTCATCTCTACTAAGTCTCCTCAGGTCAGACCCTTTTATTAATTTTGTTTCTGGGCTGGGGTTAAAGGAGGGGTTAGCCACATGAAATCAACCACAAACCACTGGGAAGTCAATTAAAGCTGGAAATGACTTGACAAACGTTTTTTTTCTGAAAAATTTCCTTTTATAACTTAGGAGAGTGAAATCAAGTGCAATGTCAGGTGAGATGGTGAATGTTACCAATTTATCTGAACACTTGCAGCTGAATCAAATAATTAGAAAGTGCATTAAAGGAGGCTCTGCTTTAGTTCATTTAGTCTCTTTAAAATGTAAGGCTTATTTAGAGGGACCAGTAAGAACTAGTTTAGATGAGTTTGCTGAGCGAGTTTAATAGGTCAGTACTGCAAAGTCTTACCGATTTTATCAGCAACCTGTGACACAGCATCAAAATTATGGTGAGGCATTGTTCAGGGCAAATGAATAAACCCATTTCTAAAGCTTTGAGTTTCCCAGGAGCATGGTGGTTTCAATTATTAAGGAATGGAAGAAGTATAAAACAACTAGGACTCTTCCTAGAGTTGGCCAAACTGAGTAACCAAACAAGAAGGGCTTTCATCAGGGTGCTGACCAGGTATTGTCAGTTTAACTGAGCTTCAGAAGCCCTCTGCTGAGATAGGCGAACCTGACAGAAGGACGACCATCTCACCCCCCTCAGGGTCACAGGGGGTGCTGGAACCTATCCCATCTGGCATAGAGCACCAGTCCATCACAGGGTGAACAACAAACCACACCCTTGGTCCAATTTGGTACCACAAATCCACCTAATTTGAATGTCATTTGACTGTGAAAGGAAACCTGAGCAACTGGAGGAAACCCACACTGACAAGGGAAGAACATGCAAACTCCACACAGGGTGGACCTGGGACATTACTGCAAGGCAGCAGCAATATCATTGCACCACCCTGATTCTCTGGGATGATGCGACAAAGTGTGCTAAGTAAATATTTTCAGCACCATCACACCACCACCACTGAACTAGACTGGTGGAACAAGGCAAGCTGGATGCATGGATTCAAGCTGTTGGCATCAAATTTTGAGCCTATCATCTGTGTGCTTCAGCAGAAACTGATATTCATCAGACCAGGCAATGTTTTTCCAGTCAAAGCTGTTCAGTTTTGGTGAGCCTGTGAACATTGCAGCCTCTACTTTTTGTTCTTGGATGTACAGGAGTTAATTTTGTCCTGTTGTAGCCTATCCTTCTCAAGGTTCGACGTGTTGTGCATTCTGAGAGGCTTTTCTGCTTACCATAGTCCTACAGAGAGACTATTTGAGTTACTGTAGACTTTCTGTCAGCTTGAACATGTCTGGTCATTCTCCTCTGACCTCTCACAATGTTTTATAAATGAAGCCCCTGGCCTGTTACAGGAGTGTTATGTGGTCAGATTAAAGAAAAATTGATAATGTTCGCTGGTATATATGGAAAAAGAAAGGTGAGGCTTTTAGGCCAAAGAACAATGGGTAGCACCAATATATTGTGGAAATGTTTTGCTGGAAAAAGGACTGGGACACTTCAGAAAATAAAATAACATCACACGGAAGGAGGATTATTTCGGAATTCTGAAGCAACACCTCAATTCATTGGCCAGAAGGTTAAAATCTGTTTGCAAATTTGTTTTTCAGCAGGACAATGATACTAAGTGTACCTCCAAAGTTGTAACAAAATGGCTTAAAGAGAACAAGAACAAAGTACTGGAGTAGCCATTAAAAACCCTTGAACTAAATCCCACAGGAAATTTGTGGGCAGAACTGGAAAAGCGTATCCGAGCAGAAGGTCCACAAAACCGAATATATTTACATCAGTTCTGTCAGGAGGAATGGGCAAAAGTTCCTGCCACATATTGTGAGAAACTTGTGGAAGGTAACCCTAAACCTTTGGTTCAAGTTAAGCAATTAAAAGTCAATGCCACCAAATGCTAAAAAAGTGTACTGTATGTTCAATTGACACCGGTTTGTTTTCGAATTCCATAAACGCCAGAAGTGACTCTACTCCACTGGGCCGTTGAGTGAGGCCCTTAACCTGCAATTACTCCATCTTGGGTATGATGTTAATCTGCATCCAGCCCTGCAAGTAGGTCCTCCAACTTGCAGAGAAAACGTGGGGGTTGGTGGCAGGATTGGCATTCCAGCTACTGCAGAAAAACCTCACACTGTCCCAGTCTGGTGCTGATGTGTCACCCGTGGCACGGCTGTACTCGGATCTTGGGTTTGCCGCATGGTGGGTGTGGCAATACACTGCATTAGCACATACTCTCAACCTGTATGACCGAAAATCTTATATAGTTAAAAAAGGCCAATCTGTCTTTTAGCTCTTATTAGCTGAAATACCCAGCATTGTTCAGGAGGAAAATAAAGTGTTTTATTTTTTTTTTAATTGTTTGAGAAAAATATCATTAAAAAAAGCACAACTTTAAAAATAAAAATAAATTAACAAACAATGAAGACTCACTAATGTGCTTGTCTTGCAGACTTGTATGTATGTTATCATCCAGTTGACACTCAGTGGGTAGCGCTGCTGCCTCGCAGTTGGGAGACCTGGGGACCCGGGTTCGCTTCCCGGGTCCTCCCTGCGTGGAGTTTGCATGTTCTCCCCGTGTCTGCGTGGGTTTCCTCCGGGCACTCCGGTTTCCTCCCACAGTCCAAAGACATGCAGGTTAGGTGGATTGGCGATTCTAAATTGGCCCGTTTGTGTGTGTCCTGCGGTGGGTTGGCACCCTGCCCGGGATTGGTTCCTGCCTTGTGCCCTGTGTTGGCTGGGATTGGCTTCAGCACACCCCCGTGACCCTGTGTTCGGATTCAGCGGGTTGGAAAATGGATGGATGGATGGATAAATAACATTCCATACACATAACTCAAGTTTTACAAAATAAAAAAAAGAAAAGGTTCTAAACAAATCAAATAGAGAAAGAGAGCTAGGCCAGCAGAGAAAAACTTTATGCTAGTATGATAAGTGAATAGATACATTAATAAATAAGTAAAGATAAATGGAGTAAAAGAGGGGAGAGAACCCTAAAATGTTATTGATTAGATCCTGCCAGGTCCTGAAAAAGTTCTGCACAGATCCTCTAAGTGCGAATTTGATTGTTTCCATTTTCAAATAGTATACAGCATCAGTTACCCACTGACTTAGAATAGGAGAGTTAGGATTCTTCCAGTTGAGCAAGATAAGTCTATGTGCCAATAGCGAAGTAAAGGCAATTACAGTTTGTTTGTCCTTCTCCACTTCAAGCCCCTCTGTGAGCCCACCAAACACAGCTGTTAGTGGATTAGGAAGGATTGTGACACCAAGGCTGTCTGAGGGGCAGTTAAAGATTTTGGTCCAGAATACTGTTAATTTGGTGCAGGCCCAAAACATGTGACCCATTGAGGCTGGATCTTGAGTGCAGTGTTCGCAGGTTGGATCTTGCCCTGGAAACATTTTGGACAATTTTAAACGAGACAGATGTGCTCGATAGATGAGTTTAAGTTGAATAATTGTATGCTTTGCGCATATGGAGCTCGAGTGAATTCTGTGCATTGCTACTTTCCACTCCTTTTCTGAGATGTTGAGTAAGAGATCCTTTTCCCACTGTACTCTTGGATCTTTGAAAGGGAGGGACTGTAAAATACTTTTATATATTACGGAAATGCTGCCTGAGTCCTCGAAACTGAGCAATATTTTTTCCAGCATAGAGGTAGGTGAGAGGTGAGAAAAATTGGGCAGGTTCTGTTTAGCAAAGTTTCGAATTTGAAAGTAGTGAAAGAAATGCATTGCTGGTAAGTTAAATTTGGAATGTAATTGTTCGTAGGGTGCAAAGACGTTGTCTGTGTACAGATCTCTAAGTGATTTAATCCCAGACGTTTTCCTCACATTATAAACTGCATATGTTTGAGAGGGTGGAAAAAGGTGGTTCTCGTGCAGAGGTGCCACAGATAAAAGATCTTTTTCTTAAAAAACTTCCTATGTTGGTTCCTTATTCTGAGTGAGTGAAGCACATATGGGTTGTTAGTATACTGTATTGGTGATAACTTGCATATATATATAAAGAAGTGCTGCACGATTTTATTTCTATTGTGGACCAAGCCTGTGTATATTCATCTATTTGTGTCAATGTCCAGGTTTTTATAGTTTGTATTTTTGCTGCCCAGTAATAAAATTGAAAGTTAGGTAGAGCCATGCCACCTTCTGCCTATTTCATTTCAAAAGCAACAGGGGTGCAGGGGCGCTCAAACATAAAGAATGCTGGCAGTCACTTCCAGTTCACCCCCTGGTGGTCGTTCCAAGTGTCAACTGGGTGATAACATGCATACAAGACTGCAAGATCACCCCCACCCTACCCAGAAAGGGGTGGGTTAGAGTTGATTTCACCCTACAGTAGTTTTAGTCGACCAATGAGAAACATGTGTACCAAGTATCATGAAAATCGCTCCAGCCATTCAGAAGTGATGCTGGAACATACATACATACACACACACACATACATTGACTTTTACATATATAGATTTCGGCATTTCCACTTATGGAAGTTAAACAGATACCCTAATTGACCGTATGGTAAGTCCATGTAGTGTACCATGACACGTGTGAGATTGTGAGACCCTGAGTCTGAAAGACTTTAGATGAGGTGGATGTGAGCATGTGGCCTCAACTGCACTGTACAAGCATACAGATGGTGGCAAGTGGCACCCGTGTAAGTTGCAGAGCGGACATTGCGGCTCTGTCTATTAAAATTTCTTTCTTTGATGAGACTTGTGATATAACTGAATTCTTTTGAAACTGGAGGTATTTCAGGCTTCTGTTAGTCCATCTCAGATTACGAAACACCTTGTTAATGTAGTTGGCACAACCGTCGATTATCTGCTTGCCTGCTCTGAGTTACTCAAGTCTTCCTACCCATTTACAGGATTTATGAGGCGCAAGACATTGCAAGTACCAGCTCTGTTCTTTCCCCATTTTTTCTCTCTTTTAACAAAAAGTAAAAAGTGTATCTTATTATTGTACTGCTCAGTCTATGTGTTAATACAATGCCTTAAAATTATGAATTATTTAATTGAATGTATCAAATTAAGAGATCAGGAAAGAAAATTAAAAAGTTTAAAGAAATCCAACACTTTCAAAAAATAGGAATCAAAGTTAAAAGTACAAAACAAAATCTAAAATAATACAAAACAAAAAAGAAAAAATCAAGAATCAGAAAAGCATTATCTAAACCAGGGGTCCCCAACTCCGGTCCTGGACGGCCACAGTGGCTGCAGGTTTTCATTCTAACCCTTTTATTAATTTAATGAACTGTTTTTGATGCAAATTAACCTCTTTTGAATTGATTTTACTTGACTATTTTTTATAATTTGTTCTCCTGAATTTCTTCATTGTTCCATGAATTTCTTAATTTCTTTCTTTAAAAGGCACCCACACAGAAATAAAATGTGGAGTGAGTGAGCCAACAGAAGACCAACTAAGTCAGGACCTCAAACTCCAACCAGTTTCACTCCAATCAGTTGCTTAACCCCTTAACCGCCCTCTGCCGGATATATCCGGCACCGTTGTTTTATTGCTAACGCCATACTGCCGGAATTATCCGGCACATTTGCCTGTGGTTATATGAATGCCTGGCAAGTAGTATAACTGACGGTTTGGCGTGGGTATTATTACTACGTTGTATTTCGACAAGTCTGTGGTTGTTTTGGCCGGTCATGTGACGTGATTCGCATGTAACAGCTGTGAATATGGCGAAACGTAAACTGACTTCAAGTGAGGCTTTGCAGGCGATTTTGGACAGTTCTGATCATGATTGTAGCAGTTCTGAAGAAGATTTTAGCGACAGTGATGAGCAGCAACGTGCGCTGCATGATACTGTGAATGAAGAGGCATCGGATGACGGCGCTGAGTGGGTGTATCCCCAGCATCTCAGCTGGGCTGCTGCCCGTGGTGAACTACCTTTTCTGCATTCGTTTGAGGGAACGTGTGGCTTTATTGTTGATGTAAACAATTACACTGCTGAGCAGTTTTATGAGCTGTTTGTGTCACCTGATTTGATCAGACATTTTGTTCATCAGACAAATCTGTATGCAGCACAGTTTATTGAGAAAAATCCCAATTTACCTCCACATTCCCGTGTTCGTGCTTGGTTTGACACTGATGAAAACGAAATGAAAAAATTCATTGGGATTTTGATGTTGATGGGAATAATCAGAAAACCAGATATTGAGATGTACTGGTCTACAGATCCTATGTATGCAACACCTATTTTTGCAGCTGTCATGACACGTAACCGATTCTCTTTGCTGCTGAAATTCTTTCATTTGAATGACAACAGAAACGAGCCAGATAAGAAAGATCCAAACCGCGACCACTTGTTCAAGCTACGTCCTTTGATTGATCATTTATTTGAAGCATTTCAGTTGCCCTACATGCCAGGACCGTCAGTTGCAGTTGATGAAAGTTTATTGTCGTGGAAGGGCCGCTTACAGTTTCGACAGTATCTACCATTGAAAAGGGCACGGTTTGGTATCAAGATGTTTTGCTTAGCTGAGAATTCAGGTTACATTTATAGATTTCTTGTATACACTGGCAACTTGCACAACATTTAGTGGTCAATACTGCTTGAATAAATGTAAAAAATGTAAAAAAAATGTAAAAAAGTAAAAAAACGAAAATTGTTCAGATTTCGCCTGGCGTGGGGAATATTTAGGGAGTTGGCGGTTAAAGGGTTAATTAGGTGCTGCTTCTTGTTAATTAAACTCGTTCTTCAATTCTGTGGTTTGTTGCAGTTCTCATTGCGCAATAGCAGACATTTCTGAAAATGTTGATTTTCTCTTTTCTAAGAGCACTGGTAAAATGTTTTGGGGTCTTGAGTGGATCTGCATTCCTGAGACCTTCATCTTTCTTTATTTTCAGATATTCAGATGGACACAGTTTGCTGGTCGTGTTTTGGCTCATTTTGTATCTCATTATTGATTGGCAACTAATTAAGGAAAAAGAAACAATCAAAGTGTTGGAGTCTTCAAAAGTGAGTCAATTAAAATGAATTCAAAAGAAATTAATTAGAAGCAAAAACAGGTCCCTAATTAAGAAAGGTGTTAGAATGAAAACCTGCAGCTTCTGGTGCCCAGGACTGGAGATGGGAACCCCTGATCTAAACAAAATGTCAAAACAAAAAAAGCAAAGCAAACATCACAATTGTCAAAACATTTTGGCATGGAGGGGTCGTCCCACACCCCAAACCCAAAACACAACTGCTATACACAAACACAGCTTAATGGTTCAAAAAGATTTTTTTTATTATTCAAAAATACCATTCAGAGGTCACTTTTCACGATTCCAGTGAACTACAATGCAGTGCAGTGGCTGCTTCCTTTACCTCCAGCAGTGGCTGTTCAGTGAGCATATTCAGTAAGCTTTTTATGAAACTTGCCATGTATGGGTATCTACCATCTGAGCTTATGTTATATATGGATTGTGCTCTTCTTAGACCCAAATAGCATCTTTTATCCTATCTGTGCATATTGCACCTGCTCTAATCGCTCATGGCTTCTGCCTGAAAGTGATGGGTCAGGCCTGCTTTACTCAACCACAATCCCTGCCTGAAAGAACTGTCCTTACATCAGCTGCATGTATGCTATGGAGAGGTTCAGGAATGACAGTTCAGCAGACAGAAAGAAATTTTGAGGTGCCAACTGGGTTGCACCTTTTATTGTCCAAAGACAAAGCTAATTAATAGAAAAGGTGTTCTTTGGTGTGTGTCCTATATGTGGATAATCTAGGTAAATATCATAGGTATTCTGGGGTTTTATGGCAAACGCTCCTCATAGGAATGTAAAATCAAACAACAGATCTCCTTAATATGTTTCTGGTTTTTCCTGGATAACAATGAGATCAGAAAGAAATAAAATGGAGGCATATTCTTTTGTCTCCTGCTTCTCAGATTTTTCTTCTTCTTCTTCTTTTTTTGACTGCTCCCATTAGGGGTTGCCACAGCGGATCATCTTGTTCAATATCTTCCTGTCCTCGTTATCTTGCTCTGTCACACCCATCACCTGCATGTCCTCTCTCACCACATCCATAAACCTTCTCTTAGGCCTTCGTCTTTTTCTCTTGCCTGGCAGCTCTATCCTTAGCATCCTCCCAATATACTCAGCATCTCTCCTCTGCACATGTCCAAACCAACGCCATCTCGCCTCTCTGGCTTTGTCTCCAAACCGTCCAACTGGTGCTGATCCTCTAATGTACTCATTTCTAATCCTGTTCATCCTTATCACACCCAATACAAATCGTAACATCTATAACTCCTCCAGCTCTGTCTCAAGGGTTAAGCACTGTTTAACTAGTATGTGGTTTATAATAAAACTTCGTAGGCCAAGTAGCTTTCATACTGTCTGTTATATGAATAACAGTTCACATGCAGTACAACCTCAGAGGCCAAGCGCCAATCTTTAGGGTGAATTACAGGATTAAACCTCAAAGGCTAGGCAGCTTAACTTAACGTGTGTTACATTTCATTCAAGGCCTAACTTCTTCTTCTTCTTTCGGCTGCTCCCATTACGAGTCACCACAACGGATCATCTCTTTCCATCTCTTCCTGTCCTCTACATCTTGCTCTGCTACGCCCACCACCTTCATGTCCTCTTTCGCCACATCCATAAACCTCCTTTTAGGCCTTTCTCTTTTCCTCTTGCCTGGCAGCTCTATCCTTAGCATCCTTTTCCCAATTTACCCAGCATCTTTCTTCTGCACATGTCGAAACAAACGCCATCTTGCCTCTCTAGCTTTTTCTACAGACTGTCCAATCTCAGCTGACCCTCTAATATGCTTATTTGTAATTCTGTCCATCCAAGTCACACCCAATGCAAATCTTAGCATCTTTAACTCTGCCACCTCCAGCTCTGTCTCCTGCTTTCTGGTCAGTGCCACCATCTCCAACCCATATAACATAGCTGGTCTCGCTACCATCCTGTAGACCTTCCGTTTCACTCTTGCTGTTACCCGTCTGTCACAAATCACTCCTGACACTCTTCTCCACCCTGCCTGCACTCTCTTTTTCACCTCTCTTCCACAATCCCCATTACTCTGTACTATTGATCCCAATTATTTAAATTCCTCCACCTTCACCAACTCTACTCCCTGCATCCTCACCATTCCTCTGTCCTCCCTCTCATTTACACACACGTATTCTGTCTTGGTGGTCCTACTGACCTTCACTCCTCTTTTCTCCTGTAAGAAATTATCCTGGTATTCCTACAAGGGTCTCCTCTTACAGTGGGCTCAGATGTTTAGTTTTCTGACATTTTTTTTTTTTTTGCAATTTGAAGGTATTTCATTGTGTACTCAGTAATATCTGGTAAAATGGATGGACAGTTGCTTGCAGTCATGATGATAAAATGAACAATCATTTTACTAGAATTACAAAAATATTGTCCTTGTGTCTGAATAACACTGTTAGTTGCTCTAATTTATATTGCTGTGCTCCAATTAGATATTTCTCATCTATACTAATAAAAGGCAAAGCCCTCACTGACTCACTGACTGACTGACTGACTGACTCACTCATCACTAATTCTCCAACTTCCCGTGTAGGTAGAAGTCTGAAATTTGGCAGGCTCATTCCTTACAGCTTACTTACAAAAGTTAGGCAGGTTTTATTTTGAAATTCTACGCGCAATGGTCATAACTGGAACCTGTTTGACTGACTCACTCATCACTAATTCTCCAACTTCCCGTGTAGGTAGAAGTCTGAAATTTGGCAGGCTCATTCCTTACAGCTTACTTACAAAAGTTAGGCAGGTTTTATTTCGAAATTCTACGCGTAAT